>NC_140241.1:1723483-1725369 GCF_949987555.1 Borostomias antarcticus
GCACACCCCCCAGCCTGTGAGGAGCCGACTATCCCCCATAATCCCTAGCGTGTCCCAGGGGACATTGCTGCAACCAGTTGGGAGACCGGACCAGACCAGTCGCTTCTGGATACGGCCGCAACACACGGCTTTGAGGTGGAGGATTAACAAGCTGAGTAAAGTCAGAGTTTCCCAGGCTGTTTAGCGCCGGGACAGACTATGACCAATGACTTCCCTTATTAGAAGCAGCAGGTCAAACGAAAATAGCCGCCTGGAAGGTTGCGAGGGCAAGGGCGCGCCCCCGGCAAAGCGTTTTTGGGCTTGTGACCCACTGCTAGCTGGGTGGTGTGGTGCTGTACCACAGCCTGTAGAAGCTCAGCCCGGTTCTATCCTTTGGCTCCCGTCTACTGAACTCCGGGAGGTTGCGTGGAGCGTGTTCACAGCTATTCTGAACAAACCCCACGCGAGGCTGGTCCAATAGCCTGCAGCCCTGCCGCACACTGTCGCCAGCTGTAAGTTGTAGCATGTGATCCTGCGCTGACATACTCGTGAATAAAATCATTCACACAGTGGAATGGAAGCAAAGAAGCAATACTGATAGTATTAAGACTGATGACTTTGTCCATGGGTATTCCCCAAGGTGCACCCCAAAGCTCCCTGCTGGGACCCTTTCATTTCCAACTCTTCAGTCCTTTCATTTCCAACTCTTCAGTATTGTATCACAATAGGCTCATCATACCGATGTTACTGACTTAGTAAATTACCTAATTCAATATAAACACAGCAATTATGATTTTAGGTAGATTTAAACGAAAATGTCTCCTTCTGTCAGACACGTTTCAGTTGAATCCCCGAGGTGTTTTATACTGAGCCACTGTGGTTCTAAGATCTAAGATAAGAATCCAAGAACAAATTCGACAAAGGATCCTCTTCCTATTTCAATCCAAGAAGAGCGAAAGGAAGTGAGGACACAATAGGATCATTAGCACGGCCTAAAGTCGCTCCCTATCTCATTAACTGTTGCCTGGAGAAGATAAGTATTGATTGGAGAGAAAGAGAAAAACACAGGAGGACATTGTGGCGATGGCATCAGGGTCTGCAGCCTCCAACCAATAGTCTTTCATCACCATCAACCCACACAAGCGTGTGCATGGGCAGGCTCACACGTACATACACACACAAACAAACACACACACACACACACACACACACACACACTGAGTGGGTACAGAGAGTTCCTGACATTAATGAGAATGATCTGGAAGCAGTGGCCATGGAAACCAAGCGGTCGCTGGTCCATCTTAGACATGCGAAAACCTTTTGAGAGATCAGTGATCACACACACACACGCACGCACGCACACACGCACACACACACACACACACGTACCGTCTCACACCACTCACTGTAAGTCTGGCGTCAGGCCGATAAAGGACACACGCGCGCACACACAAACACACACACACACACCTTTAGTATCAGATAATGCAATCTACACACAAACACATATCCACACTTAACCTACACAGCACCCCCCCCCCACCCCCACCCGCCCCCCCCCTCCTCCTCCTCCTGCAGAACAATAGTTAGTCGCCCAGGTCTTCATCACACAACACTTATCACCGGTTTCCACGGCAACCGCGGTCTGTCTATTTATAGACCGCACCACTAATCAATTTAATTTCTGCGGTTGCCTAAGGGAGAGAAAAGAGGGAGCAGGGGACAAAGGGAGTAGAAGGAGGAGGAGGAGGAGGAGGAGGAGAGGAGGGCAGGGATGTCAGAGGAGAGGAGAGGAGAGAGAGGGTCATGCTATGTGGACAGCGGAAACGCAGCTTGCCTCCAGTAGACAGTGGCTGTGTGACTGACCGGTGGAGACCTCGTCTTCGGACGCTACTGTACAGGAAACG
>NC_140241.1:1725569-1730569 GCF_949987555.1 Borostomias antarcticus
AAAGGATATCAATGTCAAATTAAAATGCACCAGTTAAAAACCAAATACCCACTTCATACAGAACCATTAGAATGTGGGTCCTATTCGAAAATATTTCATATAAAAAAAGCGAAGTTTATTTTACATGGAACATATGGCTGAGATAACATCAGAACAATTATGCTCTCGTATCTCTGGTTCTTATCAAATCAAATCAAACTTTATTTATCTAGCGCATTTCATACACAAAGGCAACACAATGCGCTTTACAGAAAGAAAAGGGGGGGTGTACAGAGATTCTACCCTTAATTCTCCAGAGAGAAGCAAAAAAAAACAGTTCATCCCATCGTCAACGAGACAATCAAGCAAGTTTCTGGAAAAGGTTTAATCGTATTAGCTAGGAATAAAGTCCCTCTTCTGTCACCTGCATCCATTCACCTGGACGCAGCACAGGAGGGCCAGTGGGTCGCCTATCAGCTCGGCTCCATTCTAGCTCTATGGGCCTCGCTAACTCTCAGATACGCTCATGAAAAGCTACTCAACCAAACGTCACCCACAGAGCTACAAGCAAGGCTCTTCCTGAACCCTCATGTTAGCTGTTATGTACCCTGCCCTGCCAATCACTGGGGTAATTGTGTGTGTGTGTGTGTGTGTGTGTGTGTGTGTGTGTGTGTGTGTGTGTGTGTGTGTGTGTGTGTGAGTGTGTGTGTGTGTGTGTGTGTGTGTGTGTGTGTGTGTGTAAGAATGACCCTGTGTTGAACTCGACTGACCAACAGGGTAGGCAGGTTACTCTAAGGTTACAGATTGTTCAGACAGCTGATTACTGGCTCTTTAAAGGTGAACCATCTCTCTTCATAGACAGCTCAGGGGTACAATTAAGCTGGGAGAACGCGAAAAATGAAGGCTGTACTAACCTAGGTTATAATAACAGAGACAGAGACAGACTATACTAACCTGGGTTATAATAACAGAGACAGAGACAGACTATACTAACCTGGGTTATAATAACAGAGACAGAGACAGACTATACTAACCTGGGTTATAATAACATAGACAGAGACAGACTATACTAACCTGGGTTATAATAACAGAGACAGAGACAGACTATACTAACCTGGGTTATAATAACCTAGACAGAGACAGACTATACTAACCTGGGTTATAATAACAGAGACAGAGACAGACTATACTAACCTGGGTTATAATAACCTAGACAGAGACAGACTATACTAACCTAGGTTATAATAACATAGACAGAGACAGACTATACTAACCTGGGTTATAATAACATAGACAGAGACAGACTATACTAACCTGGGTTATAATAACAGAGACAGAGACAGACTATACTAACCTGGGTTATAATAACAGAGACAGAGACAGACTATACTAACCTGGGTTATAATAACAGAGACAGAGACAGACTATACTAACCTGGGTTATAATAACAGAGACATACTATACTAACCTAGGTTATAATAACAGAGACAGACTATACTAACCTGGGTTATAATAACAGAGACAGAGACAGACTATACTAACCTGGGTTATAATAACCTAGACAGAGACAGACTATACTAACCTAGGTTATAATAACAGAGACAGAGACAGACTATACTAACCTGGGTTATAATAACCTAGACAGAGACAGACTATACTAACCTAGGTTATAATAACCTAGACACAGACAGACTATACTAACCTGGGTTATAATAACAGAGACAGAGACAGACTATACTAACCTGGGTTATAATAACAGAGACAGAGACAGACTATACTAACCTAGGTTATAATAAGAGACAGAGACAGACTATACTAACCTGGGTTATAATAACAGAGACAGAGACAGACTATACTAACCTGGGTTATAATAACCTAGACAGAGACAGACTATACTAACCTGGGTTATAATAACAGAGACAGAGACAGACTATACTAACCTAGGTTATAATAACCTAGACAGAGACAGACTATACTAACCTAGGTTATAATAACAGAGACAGAGACAGACTATACTAACCTGGGTTATAATAACAGAGACAGAGACAGACTATACTAACCTGGGTTATAATAACAGAGACAGAGACAGACTATACTAACCTGGGTTATAATAACCTAGACAGAGACAGACTATAATAACCTGGGTTATAATAACAGAGACAGAGACAGACTATACTAACCTGGGTTATAATAACAGAGACAGAGACAGACTATACTAACCTAGGTTATAATAACAGAGACAGAGACAGACTATACTAACCTGGGTTATAATAACAGAGACAGAGTCAGACTATACTAACCTGGGTTATAATAACATAGACAGAGACAGACTATACTAACCTGGGTTATAATAACATAGACAGACTATACTAACCTGGGTTATAATAACCTAGACAGAGACAGACTATACTAACCTAGGTTATAATAAGAGACAGAGACAGACTATACTAACCTAGGTTATAATAACAGAGACAGAGTCAGACTATACTAACCTGGGTTATAATAACCTAGACAGAGACAGACTATACTAACCTGGGTTATAATAAGAGACAGAGACAGACTATACTAACCTAGGTTATAATAACAGAGACAGAGACAGACTATACTAACCTGGGTTATAATAACATAGACAGAGACAGACCTGGGTTATAATAACAGAGACAGAGACAGATTATACTAACCTGGGTTATAATAACATAGACAGACTATACTAACCTGGGTTATAATAACCTAGACAGAGACAGACTATACTAACCTGGGTTATAATAACAGAGACAGACTATACTAACCTGGGTTATAATAACATAGACAGAGACAGACTATACTAACCTGGGTTATAATAACAGAGACAGAGACAGACTATACTAACCTAGGTTATAATAACAGAGACAGAGACAGACTATACTAACCTGGGTTATAATAACAGAGACAGAGACAGACTATACTAACCTGGGTTATAATAACAGAGACAGAGACAGACTATACTAACCTGGGTTATAATAACCTAGACAGAGACAGACTATACTAACCTGGGTTATAATAACAGAGACAGAGACAGACTATACTAACCTAGGTCATAATAACATAGACAGAGACAGACTATACTAACCTAGGTTATAATGAGAGAGACAGAGACAGACTATACTAACCTGGGTTATAATAAGAGACAGAGACAGACTATACTAACCTGGGTTATAATAACAGAGACAGAGACAGACTATACTAACCTGGGTTATAATAACAGAGACAGAGACATACTATACTAACCTAGGTTATAATAACAGAGACAGAGACAGACTATACTAACCTGGGTTATAATAACATAGACAGAGACAGACCTGGGTTATAATAACAGAGACAGAGACAGATTATACTAACCTGGGTTATAATAACATAGACAGACTATACTAACCTGGGTTATAATAACCTAGACAGAGACAGACTATACTAACCTGGGTTATAATAACAGAGACAGACTATACTAACCTGGGTTATAATAACCTAGACAGAGACAGACTATACTAACCTGGGTTATAATAACAGAGACAGAGACAGACTATACTAACCTAGGTTATAATAACAGAGACAGAGACAGACTATACTAACCTGGGTTATAATAACAGAGACAGAGACAGACTATACTAACCTGGGTTATAATAACAGAGACAGAGACAGACTATACTAACCTGGGTTATAATAACCTAGACAGAGACAGACTATACTAACCTGGGTTATAATAACAGAGACAGAGACAGACCATACTAACCTAGGTCATAATAACATAGACAGAGACAGACTATACTAACCTAGGTTATAATGAGAGAGACAGAGACAGACTATACTAACCTGGGTTATAATAAGAGACAGAGACAGACTATACTAACCTGGGTTATAATAACAGAGACAGAGACAGACTATACTAACCTGGGTTATAATAACAGAGACAGAGACATACTATACTAACCTAGGTTATAATAACAGAGACAGAGACAGACTATACTAACCTGGGTTATAATAACATAGACAGAGACAGACTATACTAACCTGGGTTATAATAAGAGACAGAGACAGACTATACTAACCTGGGTTATAATAACATAGACAGAGACAGACTATACTAACCTGGGTTATAATAAGAGACAGAGACAGACTATACTAACCTGGGTTATAATAACAGAGACAGAGACAGACTATACTAACCTAGGTTATAATAACCCAGACAGAGACACTGAGCATGTTAATAGCCAGTGTCGTGTTGGGATTTCAAAGTCAAAGTCAGTTTTATTTGTAGCACACTACCTCATACAGGTACATCATCGAGTGTGTAGTCTAGTGATCTTCTGTTAGCTCCTAGACTGCACACACTCAGCCATACAGGTACATCATCGAGTGTGTAGTCTAATGTTCTTCTGTTAGCTCCTAGACTGCACACACTAAGCCATACAGGTACATCATCGAGTGTGTAGTCTAATGTTCTTCTGTTAGCTCCTAGACTGCACACACTCAGCCATACACTGTAGAGAGGTCAAGTATTTATAGAGAAACAACGAATTGTGTATAGATACAAGATTCAAAGTCTATACAGTACATACACACGAAGGGAGGGGGGTGGGGGTGAATGTCAGGTGTACGTCTGGGCCTGGAGGAAGGGAGGGGGGTGGGGGTGAATGTCAGGTGCACGTCTGGGCCTGGAGGAAGGGGGGGTATATATTAATCTATAGAGTCTACATCTCCATAGAGTCTGGGACCTGAAAGCCACTACCGCCTCTACATCCACAAAAGCCCTGAGCTGTGGATGACAGCTGTGGATGACACTCTTGATGAGGATGTGGATGACACTCTGAGGATGTGGATGACACTCTATGAGCTGTGGATGACAACTTCCTCTTGGCAAGGTCAACAACACAGTAGCTTACCCTTAAAGGAAATAGCTGCCTGCCTGCAAGTGCCACAACCTGCAAGTGCCATTGAATTCAAAGGCGCTATTCATTTAGATTAAGATGACTTTAGCTCATTACCAT
>NC_140241.1:1735569-1790569 GCF_949987555.1 Borostomias antarcticus
CACCCCTTACTCAACGCAGCGAGAAATTGGGTCAAGCAGGCATGAAAGCCTGTTGTCTCCGTCTGTGTCTTGGGAGGCAAACAGCAGCAGTGGTGCACAGCTGCCCCAACACCTCTTTAAACATCCAACTAGAGAACAGACCCAGCACCTCTTTAAACATCCAACTAGAGAACAGACCCAACACCTCCTTAAACATCCACACTAGAGAACAGACCCAACACCTCTTTAAACATCCAACTAGAGAACAGACCCAACACCTCTTTAAACATCCAACTAGAGAACAGACCCAACACCTCTTTAAACATCCAACTAGAGAACAGACCCAACACCTCTTTAAACATCCAACTAGAGAACAGACCCAACACCTCTTTAAACATCCAACTAGAGAACAGACCCAACACCTCTTTAAACATCCAACTAGAGAACAGACCCAACACCTCTTTAAACATCCAACTAGAGAACAGACCCAACACCTCTTTAAACATCCAACTAGAGAACAGACCCAACACCTCTTTAAACATCCAACTAGAGAACAGACCCAACACCTCTTTAAACATCCACACTAGAGAACAGACCCAACACCTCTTTAACCATCCAACTAGAGAACAGACCCAACACCTCTTTAAACATCCAACTAGAGAACAGACCCAACACCTCTTTAAACATCCACACTAGAGAACAGACCCAACACCTCTTTAAACATCCAACTAGAGAACAGACCCAACACCTCTTTAAACATCCAACTAGAGAACAGACCCAACACCTCTTTAAACATCCACACTAGAGAACAGACCCAACACCTCTTTAAACATCCAACTAGAGAACAGACCCAACACCTCTTTAACCATCCACACTAGAGAACAGACCCAACACCTCTTTAAACATCCACACTAGAGAACAGACCCAACACCTCTTTAAACATCCACACTAGAGAACAGACCCAACACCTCTTTAACCATCCAACTAGAGAACAGACCCAACACCTCTTTAACCATCCACACTAGAGAACAGACCCAACACCTCTTTAACCATCCAACTAGAGAACAGACCCAACACCTCTTTAAACATCCACACTAGAGAACAGACCCAACACCTCTTTAACCATCCAACTAGAGAACAGACCCAACACCTCTTTAAACATCCAACTAGAGAACAGACCCAACACCTCTTTAACCATCCAACTAGAGAACAGACCCAACACCTCTTTAACATCCAACTAGAGAACAGACCCAACACCTCTTTAAACATCCACACTAGAGAACAGACCCAACACCTCTTTAACCATCCAACTAGAGAACAGACCCAACACCTCTTTAAACATCCACACTAGAGAACAGACCCAACACCTCTTTAAACATCCAACTAGAGAACAGACCCAACACCTCTTTAACCATCCACACTAGAGAACAGACCCAACACCTCTTTAAACATCCAACTAGAGAACAGACCCAACACCTCTTTAAACATCCAACTAGAGAACAGACCCAACACCTCTTTAACCATCCACACTAGAGAACAGACCCAACACCTCTTTAAACATCCACACTAGAGAACAGACCCAACACCTCTTTAAACATCCACACTAGAGAACAGACCCAACACCTCTTTAAACATCCAACTAGAGAACAGACCCAACACCTCTTTAACCATCCAACTAGAGAACAGACCCAACACCTCTTTAAACATCCAACTAGAGAACAGACCCAACACCTCTTTAAACATCCAACTAGAGAACAGACCCAACACCTCTTTAAACATCCAACTAGAGAACAGACCCAACACCTCTTTAAACATCCACACTAGAGAACAGACCCAACACCTCTTTAAACATCCAACTAGAGAACAGACCCAACACCTCTTTAAACATCCAACTAGAGAACAGACCCAACACCTCTTTAAACATCCACACTAGAGAACAGACCCAACACCTCTTTAAACATCCACACTAGAGAACAGACCCAACACCTCTTTAAACATCCAACTAGAGAACAGACCCAACACCTCTTTAACCATCCACACTAGAGAACAGACCCAACACCTCCTTAAACATCCACACTAGAGAACAGACCCAACACCTCTTTAACCATCCACACTAGAGAACAGACCCAACACCTCTTTAAACATCCAACTAGAGAACAGACCCAACACCTCTTTAAACATCCACACTAGAGAACAGACCCAACACCTCTTTAAACATCCACACTAGAGAACAGACCCAACACCTCTTTAAACATCCAACTAGAGAACAGACCCAACACCTCTTTAACCATCCACACTAGAGAACAGACCCAACACCTCTTTAAACATCCACACTAGAGAACAGACCCAACACCTCTTTAAACATCCACACTAGAGAACAGACCCAACACCTCTTTAAACATCCAACTAGAGAACAGACCCAACACCTCTTTAACCATCCAACTAGAGAACAGACCCAACACCTCTTTAAACATCCAACTAGAGAACAGACCCAACACCTCTTTAAACATCCAACTAGAGAACAGACCCAACACCTCTTTAAACATCCAACTAGAGAACAGACCCAACACCTCTTTAAACATCCACACTAGAGAACAGACCCAACACCTCTTTAAACATCCAACTAGAGAACAGACCCAACACCTCTTTAAACATCCAACTAGAGAACAGACCCAACACCTCTTTAAACATCCACACTAGAGAACAGACCCAACACCTCTTTAAACATCCAACTAGAGAACAGACCCAACACCTCTTTAACCATCCACACTAGAGAACAGACCCAACACCTCTTTAAACATCCAACTAGAGAACAGACCCAACACCTCTTTAAACATCCACACTAGAGAACAGACCCAACACCTCTTTAAACATCCACACTAGAGAACAGACCCAACACCTCTTTAAACATCCAACTAGAGAACAGACCCAACACCTCTTTAACCATCCAACTAGAGAACAGACCCAACACCTCTTTAACCATCCAACTAGAGAACAGACCCAACACCTCTTTAAACATCCACACTAGAGAACAGACCCAACACCTCTTTAAACATCCAACTAGAGAACAGACCCAACACCTCTTTAAACATCCAACTAGAGAACAGACCCAACACCTCTTTAAACATCCAACTAGAGAACAGACCCAACACCTCTTTAACCATCCAACTAGAGAACAGACCCAACACCTCTTTAACCATCCACACTAGAGAACAGACCCAACACCTCTTTAAACATCCAACTAGAGAACAGACCGAGAACGCAGATCCATCAAAGACCACTTAGAGTCGCACTGAAATGAAAAAAGCATTCTGTCCCATTTTGGTTCACATAATTGGTCATAGTGTTCACCTATTCAACGATGTATGCCCAAAAAATCGTTGAATCGTAGAAAAAAATGTAATCTTATATCAAAGAATATAATTTCTTACTTCCTGGAAAACGGTAGGTCACGTGCAATGACGACAACAGGTACCTTAGATTTTAGGCCAATAATCTCACGACATCCACCCGTCATTTAACGCTATCCTTCTATCAAATCTGTCTAAAGTTCTTAAAACCCGCCCACTTGTCAATGTTCCAATCAAATTCCTCTAAACATATGTCCCGCCCTCGTAGCTTGTTTGCGTCGGAAATACGTCAAACTACGGAAGTTAGATGATCTCAAACGTCCGTTTCAGTGCGACTTTAATGTGATGTACTACGGGCCTCAGCAGCACTGCAGTATAGGATGAATAAATGCCCCGATTTTGAGAGACGTAACGAACGCCAGTTATTACAACTCACAAGACCTCAGTAATACAGGAACTCTACCATCCCCCATCTGACCTGACCGCTTGATGAACATGGATAACTTGATACCCCTCCTTTTAAATTATGTTTATCTTAATTGTCGATTACTGTACTGTATTTTCTACTGTTTATTTGTATTGTATTTTAAAATTGTAATAGGACATATAATTCATCCCGTGTGAACGTGATGCAAGTTGTCCTAATAAAACTCAAGACCTGACCTCATATCCTCATCCCTCTTAACCTGACCTCATCCCTCTTAACCTGACCTCATCCCTCTTAACCTGACCTCATCCCTCTTAACCTGACCTCATATCCTCATCCCTAACCTGACCTCATATCCTCATCCCTCTTAACCTGACCTCATATCCTCATCCCTCTTAACCTGACCTCATATCCTCATCCCTCTTAACCTGACCTCATCCCTCTTAACCTGACCTCATATCCTCTTAACCTGACCTCATCCCTCTTAACCTGACCTCATATCCTCATCCCTCTTAATCTGACCTCATATCCTCATCCCTAACCTGACCTCATATCCTCATCCCTCTTAACCTGACCTCATATCCTCATCCCTCTTAACCTGACCTCATATTCTCATCCCTCTTAACCTGACCTCATATCCTCATCCCTCTTAACCTGACCTCATATCCTCATCCCTCTTAACCTGACCTCATATCCTCTTAACCTGACCTCATATCCTCATCCCTCTTAACCTGACCTCATATCCTCATCCCTCTTAACCTGACCTCATATCCTCTTAACCTGACCTCATATCCTCATCCCTAACCTGACCTCATATCCTCATCCCTAACCTGACCTCATATCCGATATATCGTACATCCCTACTAAACACATTTAATAACTTGGCCCCTGAGCTCCAGCCTCACCTGGTATTTGAGGGGGAACTTCTCCATGTCGACGCCCATGAAGCGAGCCTTCACCTGGAACGTTCCTCTCTCCTCGCTGGGCACGATGTCAAAGATGACGTTTTTAAACCTGGGGAGACGGAGGATAGGGGTGATCTGACAGGTGATCTGGGTTGTGTACTCAGGTCTAATAATGGACAGATGAATATAGTTTAATCTCTATGGATCTACAGTCCATACTGTGCATTCTGAGGTTTAGGAATGGATGGATGTATAAAGTTTTAATCTCTATGGGTCTACAGTCTACAGTCTATAGTCTGAAGGAGCTGTACTGTCCATCCTGAGGTCTAGTAATGGACAGATGAATATAGTTTAATCTCTATGGGTCTACAGTCTACAGTCTATAGTCTAAAGGAGCTGTACTGTCCATCCTGAGGTCTAGTAATGGACAGATGAATATAGTTTTAATCTCTATGGGTCTACAGTCTATAGTCTAAAGGAGCTGTACTGTCCATCCTGAGGTCTAGTAATGGACAGATGAATATAGTTTTAATCTCTGCAGGTCTACAGTCACACACCCGATCAGGCAGTAAAGGTACAGGATGGGCTACGACACATTTTCACATGGCGCACATTCTCCTTCATCAGCTACAAAAAGTATACAAAATAAAAGCGTGAAAAGCAAACTGTAACATAGGCCGTCTTCCTGTCCGGCCGTAGACTTTTAACCAGGCATAGGCGTCCGCCGCGCTTCAGCTCCGGCAGGAAGTAACACGCCGGGAAATATGCGCGTCGCTAAGTGTACGCGTTGCTAAACAGCGAGTATAAAGCGGGCTTCAGAGTGGGGGTTGTGTGTGTGTGGGGGTTGTGTGTGTGTGGGGGTTGTGTGTGTGTGTGTGGGGGGGGGGGGGTTGTGTGTGTGTGTGTGTGGGGGGGGGGGGGGTTGTGTGTGTGTGTGTGTGTGTGTGTGGGGGGGGGTTGTGTGTGTGTGTGTGTGTGTGTGTGGGGGGGGGTTGTGTGTGTGTGTGTGTGTGTGTGTGTGTGTGTGTGTGTGGGGGGGGGTTGTGTGTGTGTGTGTGTGTGTGTGTGTGTGTTCATGCTCACTGAGTGACGGGCAGGTCCTGGATCTCCAGCAGCACCCCCTTCTCGTGGAGCCGGGCTGCGGTGTACGTCAGGGTGGTCTGCTTGATCTTCCTGCTTTTATTCTCTGGCGCCTTCTTTCCATTCACCTTCCTGAGAGAACACAGGATCAACAGGACTGAACACACAGGACTGAACACACAGGATCACCAGGACTGAACACACAGGACTGAACACACCGGATCAACAGGACTGAACACACAGGATCACCAGGACTGAACACACAGGACCAACAGGACTGAACACACAGGACTGAACACACAGGACCAACAGGACTGAACACACAGGATCAACAGGACTGAACACACAGGATCAACAGGACTGAACACACAGGACTGAACACACAGGACCAACAGGACTGAACACACAGGATCAACAGGACTGAACACACAGGATCAACAGGACTGAACACACAGGGTCAACAGGACTGAACACACAGGACCAACAGGACTGAACACACCGGATCAACAGGACTGAACACACAGGGTCAACAGGACTGAACACACAGGACCAACAGGACTGAACACACCGGATCAACAGGACTGAACACACAGGATCAACAGGACTGAACACACAGGACTGAACACACCGGATCAACAGGACTGAACACACAGGACTGAACACACAGGATCAACAGGACTGAACACACAGGACTGAACACACCGGATCAACAGGACTGAACACACAGGACTGAACACACAGGATCAACAGGACTGAACACACAGGATCACTTTATTCATGCGTATACTATCAGCATGGTTAGGTGTGTGTACCTGTGCTTAGCAGTGAGGTGGTGATGTACTGGCTGTGTGTGTGAGTGTGTGTGTGTGTGTGTGTGTGTGAGTGTGTGTGTGTGTGTGTGTGTGTGCGTACCCGTGTTGGGTCAGGTTGTCCAGGCAGGTGGTGATGTACAGGCTGTAGTAGTGTGTGTGTGTGTGTGTGTGTGTGTGTGTGTGTGTGTGCGTACCCGTGCGTGGTCAGGTTGTCCAGGCAGGTGGTGATGTACAGGCTGTAGTAATCCACCTGCTCGCTGTGGAAGGCGCTCTTCCCATGCAGGCAGCTCAGGGTCAGCCTTAGTTTCACCAGCTCCGCCTGCCGCCGCTGCCGGTACAGACGCTGGTGACGGATATCCTGGGAGGGCCACAGGGGCGGGGTTAACGGGGGCGCCACCCTGACTCTGCTCAGTTTTCCTCCCGGGGTTAACGGGGGCGCCAACCTCACTCTGCTCAGTCTTCCTCCCGGGGTTAACGGGGGCCCAACCCTGACTCTGCTCAGTTTTCCTCCCGGGGTTAACGGGGGCCCAACCCTGACTCTGCACAGTTTTCCTCCCGGGGTTAACGGGGGCCCAACCCTGACTCTGCTCAGTTTTCCTCCCGGGTTAACGGGGGCCCAACCCTGACTCTGCTCAGTTTTCCTCCCGGGGTTAACGGGGGCCCAACCCTGACTCTGCTCAGTCTTCCTCCCGGGGTTAACGGGGGCCCAACCCTGACTCTGCTCAGTCTTCCTCCCGGGGTTAACGGGGGCCCAACCCTGACTCTGCTCAGTCTTCCTCCCGGGGTTAACGGGGGCGCCACCCTGACTCTGCACAGTCTTCCTCCCGGGGTTAACGGGGGCCCAACCCTGACTCTGCTCAGTTTTCCTTAAGCTTAACTTAAGGAAGTTTTACTTAAACGCCTAAACAGCCATATCTTGACTTAGGAGGTTCGCAGAAACACGGGGTTCGGACTGGGACAAAGCTCCTGACTTCACAAACACATCTAGCATCTAACATTGAGCTCAGGTTATGTGGTGACAGAGTGTGTGTGTGTGTGTGTGTGTGTCTACACACACACCTTAGCTATACGCTGTAATATCTGCGTCTCAGAATCAGGTCGGGGTCAGAGAGAGAGTGTGTGTGTGTGTCTATACACACCTTAGCTATACGCTGTAGTATCTGCGTCTCAGAATCAGGTCGGGGTCAGAGAGAGTGTGTGTGTGTGTGTGTGTGTGTGTGTGTGTGTGTGTGTGTGTGCGTCTACACACACCTTAGCTATGAGCTGCAGGATGTGCGTCTCGGAGTCGGGCGGGGTCAGGACCCCCAGGCTCTCCAGCCGACGAAGACTCCTCTGGATCTTCCTCTTCTTCTCCTCCAGGGTCAGGTTGCCGTCGGCGACCAGCGACTGGTTCCTCTTCATCTTGTCGGGGGTGCGGGCGTCTCGCTGGGCGCGGCGGTTCATCATCCAGCCGTGCTGCGCCTCCTGGGGGGGGGGAGGGGTCAAAGGTGAAGTTCAGCTCAGCGGCCTTGTGGTTAGAGTGTCCGCCCTAAGATTGGGAGGTCGGGGGTTCGATCCCCGGCCGAGTCATATCAAAGATTATAAAAAATGGTACCCGTTGCCTTCCTGCTTGGCACTCAGCATCAAGGGTTGGATTGGGGGTGAGTCTCTGTGACATACTAGCGTCATGTCCAGGGGGTGGACTTCATCAAGCTGCCTCACGCTAAGGAATCAGGAGATAGGCTCCTCCCCTATGGGCCACCAGGTTCCAGAACCACTGGTTCTCAAGGCTACATACCTACTTACTTACTTACTCACTTACTTACTTACTCACTCAGCTTGGGACGGTTGATTGAGTGTGTTAGTTCTGAATATAAAGTCATACATGTACAGCAGCTAGTTATGAATATATACATATCGGGTGTGTTAAGTAGCTGAGTGTTCAGTGAGTGAATGCTCACTCTGAGCGGTTTTTAAAACCCCTTAACGGTCTGCTCTAACCGAGCGCTGAGTTGCTAGGAGACGAGAACTTTTCACCTGTTGTCAATCATGTGTGATTAGCGAGCAGCGTCTCAACGATTCCCGAGACAAAACGCGTCCCCCAAATTAAAATGAGCAAAATAAACATGAACTCTGAGTGGTTGAGAATGGCAGATTCTGAAGAAGTTCCACATATTAATGTCAGTTTACGCCAAAAATATTCCGGGTGATCTTTTTTGCTTAAATGGGAGTATGCACAATTTATTGTATAATTATACGTTGTTATAAAACCTTATGTTGAGGTTTGGGGTGCCTGGAAATAATTTTCAGGGAAAAGGGATGCCATGGTTTTGGACCACTGTAATATAATTGTGCCTGGTAGAGGACTGACCGCTGCACTCAGACTGACCCGAGAGCTGAAACAGAAGGTTTCAGGCTTAAAGGACAATGCTCGTTTTTGACAACCTGGACCTTATTTATGGCATATTAAAAGACGTTTGACTCTCGTTTGACTCACGTCTATGCGCATGCGTGCTGGAGAGAGTGAGGAAGCTATTTCGTTTTTAAAGAAGTTTCTAAAGATCATATTACAGAGGCATGTGAACAACCACAACAGGCCTACGCTCTATGTAAGCAGAACTAGCGATTCATAAAGACAGATTGATGAAAACAACCGTTTCACGGCAGAAAATACATTTTTTAGAAGCTGCAATCTCAGTGCCCCGACCACCTCCATTACATGGATATACTTGGCTCGCGCTGGATTTTAAATTTCTTCTACAGGCCTCCGAACTACACCAAAGTGATCTCGGTGAGTCAAACTTCTTATAATATGCCGTAAATAAGGTCCAGGTTGTTAAAAACGAGTATTGTCCTTTAAGCTGCATGCTCACTGTGGGACTGAAAACATCTTAGATCGGGGATCCCTTCCCACTGTACGACCGGGACTCCGTCTCAAGACCGTACGACCGTACGACGTGTGTATTCACACTATGTGATTTGTATTCACACTATACGATTTCTGTCAGCCACGATTATGCCCACGATTCATCTTGGCTAAACTTCTATGTGATCTGCGATCTACGACGAAAATAATCTTTTGTCGGGAGGTTGTAGCCTCGTCGTAGAAATTAATCGCAGATCGTACACCTTCTCACACTGTGCGACTTGCGAGTCCCGATTTTGCACACGATGAGCTACGATTGTCTGAGACAACCCACGACCACCTCACGACCTCAGAATCGTGGGTTTTATCGCACAGTGTACATGCGGCTTTAGAGAATACATGTATGCACAATGACCAACAGATAAGGACCAGACTCAGAACAGCACCTGGTCCTGCGAGGTGGATGCCCTCAGCACCTGGCTCAGCGTGTCCCCTGGCTGGGCCCGGATAACATCCATGATCAGCTGCTTGGTGCTGGAACACACATCACATCACATCAGTCATTTAACAGACGCTTTCATCCAAAGCAACTTACAATAATTGCATTTAACACAAGGTACAGTAGTCAGTTTACTACTTGCCAGAATGACAAGAGCATCTCCTTTCTAAGTAAGTGAATAAGAGCATAATCTACTGCTGAAGTCAAAGTGCAAGAGTAGCAGATATCATGTTTGACATAATGTATTAAAGTATTCTCCAACCAGTTAATAACCAGTTTGAGTAAAGAACCACTGTTCTTGGGTTCTTTGGTTGAACGACCACTCAAATGGACTTTCATCAAACACTCCTGAGCTTCAATAATACACTCCTGAGCATCTGTAATAGTAGTTTATAGGCCTCACTGTATCTCATCTGGGCTTCCTATTGTAACACGCATATGGAGATCAGTAGTGTGAAGAGCCAGAGTGAGCCAGCCCCCTACCTGAGGAGCAGCCCCCTACCCCCTACCTGAGGAGCAGCTTCCTACCCCCTACCTGAGGACCAGCCCCCTACCTGAGGAGCAGTCCCCTACCTGAGGACCAGCCCCCTACCTGAGGAGCAGCCCCCTACCTGAGGAGCAGCCCCCTACCTGAGGAGCAGCCCCCTACCTGAGGAGCAGCCCCCCCTGCCTCCTACCTGAGGAGCAGTCCCCTGGCGTCCTGCCGGTCATCAGAGCCTCTGAAGATGTCAAACTTGCTGGTGAGGGTGAGGGACACCTCCATCTTGCTGTACTGGGCCAGGGTCTGCTCTGTCTGGGGGTCTCCTGGGCTGGACGCACCTTCACCTGACAGAGGATGGAGGTTTGGTATTGAAGAGTCAATGCTGAGAGGAAGTAGTTCGCCGGAACAGAATTAGAGATCAGACTCAAGATTTATTGAGTCCAACAGCAGACAGATCCTGGGTCAGTCACAGAGACGCACTCCATTCAGAGTATAACAGCAGACAGATCCTGGGTCAGTCACAGAGACACACTCCATTCAGAGTATAACAGCAGACAGGATCCTGGGTCAGTCACGGAGACACACTCCATTCAGAGTATAACAGCAGACAGATCCTGGGTCAGTCACAGAGACACACTCCATTCAGAGTATAACAGCAGACAGATCCTGGGTCAGTCACAGAGACACACTCCATTCAGAGTATAACAGCAGACAGATCCTGGGTCAGTCACAGATACACCATAGATTCAGTGAACTCTGATCGGACAACATAGCATTGAGTTTGTGCATCTTTATAGTCACGGTGTGGCCAGATTCTATACATAGTTCAGTCTTTTCACTTTAATTCCCATAAATTCCCGTTTGGAATTTGGGGAAGTTTCTGAATATTCCCGGAATTTTGCAATCCTATTCAAATGTCTGATGGTTCATTTCCACCTACTTGAACCAGAAATAAATCCTTCAGTGGTTGAGAATATCAGCAACAACTGCTCTTCGCTCATTTCAATACAAGAGTGATATGCTGTGAACTCCAATGTCTTACTTAAACTATAAAAATAGAATGATGATCCTAGCTGATTGAGTTCCAGAGACGTGCGGTTAACACAGGCGTGAGAGCAGACCTGGTGTTGGTGTGGGTGGGGGTGTGAGGCAGACTCACCGACCAGAGCCTGGATGGTGGGCACCGGGCCCAGGTCTCCCAGCAGGGCCAGCAGGGGGTCCGACGGGTCTGGGCACAGAGACTCCTGGTGCTCCAGCAGAAGCTACACACACAACTTAGTCAGTTCAGATCATTGAACTAGGCGAGACATTTAGCCTAGCTGTTCCCATCTGGACAGAGACTCAAGGTTCAAATGATGTGTGCCCTCTGCTGTAGCCATTCTACACAGGGACATGCTGGAATACAATAAGCCAAAGAACACTTGCTGCTAGAAATGTCTTTTAGGCACTTTAGTGTTTTTTTATTGTCTGTTTTCCTACTGTGTTGCCAGAGTGCCAAAGACACATTTCCATTACATGTAAATTTAATGGATACTAAAGTGTTTCTCATCTTAGTAAAATGTAAAAGTACATGCTCCCTGAAAAACGGGCTAGGCCAAGACATGATCAGGGTTTTCACTGCCCATTAAAGGACTAGTTTGGTATTTAGTATCCTAAGCCCTGTTATGAGGTTATTTTCGATTGTATACGACGGCCCATATGAACATTCTGATACTTGTGAGACAGTTAGGGCTCATCGCTCATCATAGCCATACAGTACATGCCCATTCGATCCATTGCATCCCTTGGCATGGTTCTTAATATGCCCATTAAGCTCCTTAGTGTACTTAGCTGTGACACAAGCAATGAGCACTAATATCTCAAGAGTGCAAAGTCTGTCAAAAATGGTATATGGGCCGTATGATTGTAAATAACCTTATAACAGGGCTTATGATGCTAAATACCAAACTACTCCTCTAACTCTTTAAGTGTTATCTTTCCACCGTCTAAACACATTTTTTTGAGTCTAACAACCAAAACATAGCTAACATCACAGAATAGATTGAAACAATGACAGCTAGGTATCGTAGGTTAGATAGTTTAGCTACCAACCTATGTTAAGTAGCAAGCTAAGTGAGATGAGTGTGTGGAGGACGGCACACTATCCAACAAAATGGTGCATAACTTACATTATACAATAGTAGCTATTTATTCATGATCATATTTAATTGGCCAGCTAATGTTAGCCTACTATAACCCCGGGTTAATGTGATTTTCAGTCTGACAAGAATATTAGCTACTGTATGTTTTTAACAAGGGACGAGGGAAGAGAGAGGACTGAATTAGCTGCAGTACTCGTCGTTTAGCTCATAGCCACACCAGTTGCAGTTTAGCTATTCAATCACTCCACCAGTGAGCTACTCATTCAACCACACGTTCTATAATCAGCTCTTCAAGAAGTACTACCAGACGCTTCCTCTTAAGCAGCTCTTAAGCACCTCCTTGACTTGTAGAACTCACACTTGTGAGTTCTACAATGACCAACAATTATTGTTAGTCGCTTTGGTTAAAAGCGTCTGCTAAATGAGTAATGTAATGTAATGAATGGAGGCTCCGTTTCAGATGCAGTGTATTTTTTACCATAGAGAATACTACATTACTGTTAGTTTGATATCACAGAAATGCACAGTAGAAGTACTCAATTTCATCTCCCATACACCAGAAATATGCTCCCAGGATTTTTAATTGACACCGAGGTGACGTTTCGGGCTACAAGCCCTTCTTCAGACTTGTAACCCCGAAACGTCACCTCGGTGTCAATTAAAAATCCTGGGAGCTTATTTCCGGTGTGCAGACTCTACTTTTCCTGACGAGTTTGTTTTTCTGTCTAGCACCCAGTTTTAAACATGTTGGATGTGCGTGCCTCTGTCCATGTACTAGCTCCGCCCACCTTGTGCGTGTTGAGCAGCTCGCTGAGGGACATGTAGATCACGGGCTTGTTGAGAACGACCATTTCGGAGTACTCGTCGATGTTGAAGCGCTCGCCCGGCTCGGGCACGTCGCACGCAGCGCGCAGGAACTTGCTGTTGGGGTCGCGACGTGAGAGAGAAATGTTATAAACCATGTTATAAACCATGTTATAAACCGCAACACGCTAGCGCCATTATAAAACATGTTATAAACCATGTCACGGTAGCGCTGTTATAAACCATGTTATAAACCATGTCACGGTAGCGCTGTTATAAAACATGTTATAAACCATGTTATAAACCATGACAGTAGCGCTGTTATAAACCATGTTATAAACCATGACACGGTAGTGCTAATGAGCAGAGGAGGATGGCTTCGGAACCGACCGGTTCACTAAAGGTAGGTGGGTACTATAGGCTGCTACGGTAGCAGGTGGAAAATGTTAGCATTACTCTTGGTGATTCTAAGCTAAGGTTGCTAAAACAACATCCACAGGATTAGCTCAAAGGTCAAAGCGCTGCGGGTGAAGTAGATACAACGAGGCAAAAATATCAGTGCAAAAGAAAACATCCTGGATATAAAATAAATTAAATCTTTTTTACAAATCGGAAAGGTCCTGAAGCACATCCCTGGGGAACACCTCACCTGAACTTGGCGTGGGTCAGGGTGATGTATTCGTTGAGGGCGCGCAGGTGGGCACTGTCTCCGTGGAAGTGCTTGTGGGCGGCGGCGTGTTGCAGGATGCGGGCGATGGAGCCCAGGATGCGGCGCTGCTCGGGCAGCAGGGCGGAGCCTGCAGAGAAGTCCACCACGTCGAAGCCGTCGGGCGCCACCACGGCCGGGTTCATGTAGCGGTAGTACACCAGGTTCCCCACGATCTGCACCCCATCACAGCACAGCACAACGCTGCTCAACACTGCTTTCAATGAGGACTCACCTACAGTAGAGGTGCTACCAACCTCTAGTGCAGGGGCTCCCAACCTTCCCAACCTCTAGTGCAGGGGCTCCCAACCTTCCCAACCTCTAGTGCAGGGGCTCCCAACCTTCCCAACCTCTAGTGCAGGTGCTCCCAACCTTCCTCCCCCAGAGACCCCCTAACTTACAATTTGCCCCCCCCCCCCCCCCCTCGTAAAATCTCTGTGAACGTCCAGTCTGTGCCTGTTCATATGTGCACAAATTCCATCAAGTGTAAATTAGGGTGCAATTAAGCATTTCGGACAGTGTAGCAGTAATATTAATGTTGACATGATTCATAGTCTTTGATTAATTTCTTGAATTTATATGGTATTGTAGTACAAGGCTTTTTGGCCCTTCATCAGATATGATCATGCATTTTGTTAAAACTGCTGTTGCTGACATGTCAATAACATGATTCTTTGTCTAGCTAATATTAAGGCCTCAAATTGTCTGGGGCCTGGCGCCCCCCCCCCCGTGATTGTAGGCGGCCCCGGACCCCAGGCTGGGAAACCCTGCTCTAGTGGAACAAGGTGGAGAAAGAACACTGATACGGGATCAACAATCGTTGATTTTTGATCGATAGGGGATCAAAAATCTACCTGACAATATACTGTAAAGCCCGCGGTATACATACCTTTTAAATCTCACTTTTATCATGTACCTGTAGCTTTACCTTTCTAATTAAATCTTCTCAATTTTAAATGATTAATTCTCATTTTCAATTTTTTTGTTTCATTTTTTTTTTCTTCCATCATATATGATCCATCATGTCTTATTTTCTTATTTTTTATACCATCTACTAATAACTGTGTGAAACATTTGCTTGTACTGTATAAACATGTGCTATATAAATACATTTTACTTTATCTTGCGGTATACTACGCATACAAAAGATGCCAGCTACCATGTCTGCTGCGTTCCTTGGGAACGTTGGCTGCAGTTGGCTGCACAGGTCCTACAATTAACGCGCCGCAAAACATGCGCTTGTCTACGCGAACACGTTGTTAAACAGCAAGTATACCGTGGGCTTAATGTCCACTTTATCTGTAAACAGCAAGAGGCTTATTACCTTATAGAGCTCTTCCTCGCTGGCCTGGGGGAACTTCTCCTGCAGCGAGTCTCTCAGCACCTTAGCCGTGTAGCGCATCCCGTACCTGGAAAGAGACAGACAGCTTCCTCTATCAATCAATCAATCAAAGCTTTATTTGTATAGCGCATTTCATACCCAGAGGCAACACAATGCACTTTACAGAGAACAAGGGAGGTGGGCATACGACCCACCCCTACATATTCCAGAGGGAAGCAAAAAAAACAGTAATCACCCGGGGACCAGATAAGTGAGCTGTAAAAATTCTTCCCTGACCCCTCTCAACAAGGCGATGGAGCAAGCTCCTGGAGTATGTTTGTCTACCGGCTAAGAACATTTATAAAGCAATACGATCTAAGCGGCAGTCTTAAGTGGACTAAAGAATGCCACACACACACACACACACACACACACACACACACACACACACACACACACACACACACACACACACACACACACACACACACACACACACACACACACACACACACACACACACACACACACACACACACACACACACACACACACACACACACACACACACACACACACACACACACACACACACACACACACACACACACAATTGGCCGGGTTTCCCGAAACCTTCTTAGCGCTAAGAAGGTCTTTGAGTCTTCTTAAGGATCCCGTTTGCTTGTTTCGGGAGCCTTAAGACGACTCAAAGAGCTTCTTAGCGCTAAGAAGGTTTCGGGAAACCCGGCCATTATCATTGGATTGCATGCGTTTGACGGCGGTGTGCGTGCGAGACTCACGGCAGCTTGTGCAGGTTGGTGGTGATGGCGTTGAGCACGCGGTCGGTCAGGTTCTTGAGGTTGACGATGGCGATGTCCAGGCGGCGCTGGACCTCGGGGTGGGCAAGGGCCTGGTCGGCGCTCACCTCGTACGGCAGGGCGCTGGAGGGGCACAGCGCCACGCACAACTATTACTAACCAGCTCAGTGGCCTTGTGGTTAGAGTGTCCGCCCTGAGACTGGGAGGTTGTGAGTTCGATCCCCGGCCGAGTCATACCAAAGACTATAAAAATGGTCCCCATTGCCTCCCTGCTTGACACTCAGCATCAAGGGTTGGAACTGGGGGGCTACATCACCAAATGATTCCCGAGCGCGGCACCGCTGCTGCTCACCGCTCGTTCCCTCACTCCCTATATAGAGTTCACCATGTAGTGAACTACCTAGGTAACGGAGAAAATGTAGGGTACATGCACTGTTCCCTGCAAATCAAGGTGAATTGTGGGTAATAAATAGTGGACTATATAGGGAACGAAAATTCCATGGAGAATTCGGACACTTCAAACAAAATGGCTGACGCCCTATATAGTGCACTATATAGTGAATAGGGAGCGATTCTGAACACAGCTATTGTGTGTGTTTCTCTCTCTCCTGTGTGCTCTATACTGACCTCTTGTGGCCGGTCTGGGGTGCTGTGTGCTCTATACTGACCTCTTGTGGCCGGTCTGGGGTGCTGTGTGCTCTATACTGACCTCTTGTGGCCGGTCTGGGGTGCTGTGTGCTCTATACTGACCTCTTGTGGCCGGTCTGGGTGCTGTGTGCTCTATACTGACCTCTTGTGGCCGGTCTGGGTCTCGGTCTGGTTGATCCAGCTCTTGTAGATCTCCACGGGGTCGGTGCGGATGCTGAGCGAGCGGTCCAGCAGAATGTCCCGGATGGCCGGGCCCAGGATGTCCTTCAGGGCGTTCTGACCGCGGGCGTGGCGGTAGAAGCTCACCAGCATCTTGATGACCGTGGGGTTACCCATCACCACCTCCTGGGGCTGGTCCACCTTCAGTCTGACAGAGAGAGAGGGGAGAGAGAGAGAGAGGAGAGGGGGGAGAGGAGAGGGGGGGAGAGAGAGAGAGGGGGAGACAGAGGGGGGGGGAGAGAGAGAGAGAGAGAGAGAGAGAGAGAGAGAGAGAGAGAGAGAGAGAGGGGGGAGACAGAGAGAGAGAGAGAGAGAGAGAGAGAGAGAGAGAGAGAGAGGAGAGGGGGGAGAGAGAGAGAGAGGCGGAGAGAGGGACAGAAAGAAGGGAAGAGCGAGGGGGGGCAGAGAGGGAGAGAGGGAAAGAGACAGACAGAGAGACACAGAGAGGGAGAAAGAGAGAGAAAGCGGAGGGGAGACAGAGAGGGAGAGAGACAGAAAGAGAGGGAGGGGGAGGGAGGGAGTGAGAGAAGGGAACATAAGAGAAAAAAAGACGATAGATGAAGTGATATTTGAGCTCATTGTGTAAAGCTGTGTATACATGTCACAGGTGTCTGTGTGTGCATGTGTGTGTGTGTGCGTGTGTATATGTGTGTGTGTGTGAGTGTGTATATGTGTGTGTGTGTGTGTGTGTTTGTGTATATGTGTGTGTGTGTGTGTGTGTGTGTGTCTCCAGGCACACCTACGCCAGGTGCACCTGATCAGGAGCCACTCCCAGACTCCACCTGCTGGACTGGGAAGAAAAGACCCAGCCTATTTCCAACCCCCAGCCAGGGGACTGGGGGTCGTCACAGTGTGTGTGCGTGTATATGTGTGTGTGTGTGTGTGTGTGTGTGTGTGTGTGCGTCTCACTTGATCTCGTGTCTCAGCGCGGCGGTGAACAGCTGGAGCAGCAGGTAGGCCTCCCTGCAGTCGGACCCGTAGTTGAACAGCGTGAAGATCACCGTCTCCATGAAGCGCGTGGTTCTGGTCTGGGGCATCAGGAAGATCAGCTGGGCCAGGTAGAGGGGCTGGGTCTACACACACGCACACACACACACACACACGCACACACACACACACACACACACACACACACACACGCGCGCGCACACACACACACACACACACACACACACGCGCACACACACACACACATCAACACACACACACACACGCACACACACACGCACACACACGCGCACACACACGCGCACACACACGCGCACACACACGCGCACACACACGCGCACACACACGCGCACACACACACACACACACACACACACACACACACACACACACGCACACACACGCGCACACACACGCGCACACACACGCGCACACACACGCGCACACACACGCGCACACACACGCACACACACACGCACACACACACACACACACACACGCACACACACACACACACACACCTTTGCATTGGAGTTCTTCTTCATCAGGTTAGGAAATACTCTAGTTTGATTAATTCATTATTTAATTAGTTTCATCAATTAATTAATTTATTATAGTTTCTATATTTTTATTTCAACCAATCGACTAAACAAATCTCGGTCGACCAACAGCCCATCAACCAAACAATCAACCCGTCGACTAAATGGAGACCCTACTGAACGACCAACACACGAGCGGGTCTGGGACTTGTAGTTCCAACACACGAGCGGGTCTGGGACTTGTAGTTCCAACACACGAGCGGGTCTGGGACTTGTAGTTCCAACACACGGGCGGGTCTGGGACTTGTAGTTCCAACACAGGAGCGGGTCTGGGACCTGTAGTTGTCGGCTCACCTGCAGCAGGTAGAACAGGTGCTGGTAGGCCTCCAGCTGCTCCCGCCGCTGTTTGCTCAGGGCCTTCAGGCCCTTGCTCTTATCCAGCGCCATCATGTCACACAGCTGCTCCTTGTTCTTCTTGGTCAGCTTCTTACAGTGAGAGACCACCTCCTGCATTCAGACAGACAGGACAGACAGACAGGACAGACAGACAGACAGGCAGACAGGCAGACAGGACAGGCAGGCAGACAGACAGACAGACAGGCAGACAGGCAGACAGACAGGCAGACAGACAGACAGGCACAGGCAGACAGGCAGACAGACAGACCAGACAGACAGACAGACAGACAGACAGACAGGCAGACAGGCAGACAGACAGAGCAGACAGGGCAGACAGGACAGACAGGCAGACAGACAGACAGGCAGACAGACAGGCACAGGCAGACAGGCAGACAGACAGACAGACAGGACAGGCAGGCAGGCAGGCAGACAGGACAGGACAGGACGGACAGGCAGACAGACAGACAGACAGGCAGGCAGGCAGGCAGGCAGACAGACGGAGACAGACAGACAGACAGGCAGACAGGCAGACAGGCAGACAGGACAGGCAGGCAGGCAGGCAGGCAGGCAGATAGGCAGACAGACAGACAGGCAGGCAGACAGACAGACAGACAAGCAGACAGACAGACAGACAGGCAGGCAGACAGGCAGACATGCAGACAGACAGACAGACGGACAGGCAGGCAGACAGGCGGACAGACAGACAGGCAGGCAGGTGGGTCAGAGACTAGAGGATGGTCATGTATGTTGGGGGGACAGTCATGGGACCAGAGCTGGCTAACGGGTGTCCAAAACTGAACCAGGATCATATTTTGTGTGTCTCCCAGCACGCACGTGTGTGTGTGTGTGTGCGCGCGCGCGTGCACACCATCAAATCAAACTCACATGAAAGGACTAGCTTTGTAAGCCCTGTTATGAGGTCATTTACGATCATATACAACGCATATAAAAATGTGAACTGTGCACGCTTGAGATATTAGTGCTCACTGCTCCTGTCCCAGCTAACTACACTATGGATCTCACTGGGCATATTGGGTTATGTGGGTTATTCTACGGTATACTGTACGGTATACTGTACGCCCACAGAGATGAGCAATGAGCACGCATATCTCAAGAGTGCACAGTTCGTCTAAATGTTCTTTCAGTATGGACAGTTCTATATGAATGTAAGCATCCTCATAACAGGGCTTGGTAAATGGTAAATGGACTGCACTTATGTAGCGCTTTTATCCAAAGCGCTTTACAATGAAGGCCTCTCATTCACCCATTCACACACCAATGGTGGCAGCTGCCATGCAAGCTGCCAACCTGCTCATTGGGAGCAATTTGGGGTTCAGTGTCTTTACCCAAGGACACTTCGACATGCAGAATGCAAAATACGACCGGATGTAGAGGGACATCCTGGTATTTTTGCCATACTGCATGTGGCATACTATGTATTGGGACATACTACATCAATCTTAAGCATACTACTGTGTATAGTATGGAGGTACGCGAGGGGGAAGGCAGCCTGTGCTGGCCGGACGGCGCCCCCTACCTGCAGCGTGACGCGGTTCCGGACCAGCAGGCCGATCTTCAGGTCCATGAGGTCCAGGTCGGCCTCCAGCTGGCGGTTGGAGCGGATGGTCCTCACCACCTCCTCCCTCAGACGCAGCAGCGCCCCCTCCTGGACGATGTCGCTGTCGCCCAGCTCCAGCAGGTGGGCGAACTTGCGCACCACGGACAGGGGAGGCGTGGCCGAGTGGACTGGAGGAGAGAGGAGGAGAGTTTGAGGACAGGGGAGACTGGAGGAGAGGAGGAGGAGAGAGGAGGAGAGTTTGAGGACAGGGGAGGCGTGGCCGAGTGGACTGGAGGAGAGAGGAGGAGAGTTTGAGGACAGGGGAGACTGGAGAAGAGGAGGAGGAGAGAGGAGGAGAGTTTGAGGACAGGGGAGACTGGAGAAGAGGAGGAGGAGAGAGGAGGAGAGTTTGAGGACAGGGGAGACTGGAGAAGAGGAGGAGGAGAGAGGAGGAGAGAGGAGGAGAGTTTGAGGACAGGGGAGACTGGAGAAGAGGAGGAGGAGAGAGGAGGAGAGAGGAGGAGAGTTTGAGGACAGGGGAGACTGGAGGAGAGGAGGAGGAGAGAGGAGGAGAGAGGAGGAGAGTTTGAGGACAGGGGAGACTGGAGAAGAGGAGGAGGAGAGAAGAGGAGAGAGGAGGAGAGTTTGAGGACAGGGGAGACTGGAGGAGAGAGGAGGAGGGTTTGAGGACAGGGGAGACTGGAGGAGAGAGGAGGAGGGTTTGAGGACAGGGGAGACTGGAGAAGAGGAGGAGGAGAGAGGAGGAGAGAGGAGGAGGGTTTGAGGACAGGGGAGACTGGAGGAGAGGAGGAGGAGAGAGGAGGAGGGTTTGAGGACAGGGGAGACTGGAGGAGAGAGGAGGAGGGTTTGAGGACAGGGGAGACTGGAGGAGAGGAGGAGGAGAGAGGAGGAGGGTTTGAGGACAGGAGAGACTGGAGGAGAGTTTGAGGACAGGGGAGGCGTGATGGAGCGGACAGTTAACCTTTGACCTAGGAGACGACGGCAGCGTCTTCCAAAGAAGCCAGGGCTACTGTAGTTTCTACTTTCCATACGTGTCAGAATGTGTCCTGCCTGGCGGCTTACCCAGCATCCTGTACTCCTCACGGGCGCGGTTAGCACGGAAGAAGGCCTGGATCCTGATGATGGCCCCCACCTGTGGAAGGGGAAAGGTTAAAAAAAAAATAAAAAAAATAAGAATAATAAAATAAAATAAAAATAATAACAACATTTTCCTCTTCAGACTTTTTCAATGTAGTACTACTCGGGATAGTTGGGACTCTTGTGAGGGTCATGACTCGAACTTGGAGAGGTGTAAGTGTTAAGATGAGCTCAGAGGTGAAAGTGTTAAGATGAGCTCACATGGTTGAGCTCAGAGGGGTAAGTGTTAAGGTGAGCTCAGAGGGGTAAGTGTTAAGGTGAGCTCAGAGGGGTAAGTGTTAAGATGAGCTGAGAGGTGTAAGTGTTAAGATGAGCTGAGAGGTGTAAGTGTTAAGGTGAGCTCAGAGGTGTAAGTGTTAAGATGAGCTCAGAGGGGTAAGTGTTAAGGTGAGCTCAGAGGCGTAAGTGTTAAGATGAGCTCAGAGGTGTAAGTGTTAAGGTGAGCTCAGAGGCGTAAGTGTTAAGGTGAGCTCAGAGGTGTAAGTGTTAAGATGAGCTCAGAGGGGTAAGTGTTAAGGTGAGCTCAGAGGCGTAAGTGTTAAGATGAGCTGAGAGGTGTAAGTGTTAAGGTGAGCTCAGAGGGGTAAGTGTTAAGGTGAGCTCAGAGGTGTAAGTGTTAAGGTGAGCTCAGAGGTGTAAGTGTTAAGGTGAGCTCAGAGGGGTAAGTGTTAAGGTGAGCTCAGAGGGGTAAGTGTTAAGGTGAGCTCAGAGGGGTAAGTGTTAAGGTGAGCTCAGAGGTGTAAGTGTTAAGGTGAGCTCAGAGGTGTAAGTGTTAAGGTGAGCTCAGAGGGGTAAGTGTTAAGGTGAGCTCAGAGGGGTAAGTGTTAAGGTGAGCTCAGAGGCGTAAGTGTTAAGGTGAGCTCAGAGGGGTAAGTGTTAAGGTGAGCTCAGAGGGGTAAGTGTAAAGGTGAGCTCAGAGGGGTAAGTGTTAAGGTGAGCTCAGAGGTGTAAGTGTTAAGGTGAGCTCAGAGGTGTAAGTGTTAAGATGAGCTCAGAGGTGTAAGTGTTAAGGTGAGCTCAGAGGTGTTAATGTTAAGATGAGCTGAGAGGTGTTAATGTTAAGGTGAGCTCAGAGGGGTAAGTGTTAAGATGAGCTCAGAGGTGTTAATGTTAAGATGAGCTCAGAGGGGTTAGGGTTAAGTGTGAGTGTTAAGTGTGAGTGTTAAGTGTGAGTGTTAAGTGTGAGTGTTAAGTGTGAGTGTTAAGTGTGAATATTAAGTGTGAATATTAAGTGTGAGTGTTAAGTGTGAGTGTTAAGTGTGAGTGTTAAGTGTGAGTGTTAAGTGTGAGTGTTAAGTGTGAATGTTAAGTGTGAGTGTTAAGTGTGAGTGTTAAGTGTGAGTGTTAAATGTGAGTGTTAAGTGTGAGTGTTAGGTGTGAATGTTAAGTGTGGATGTTAAGTGTGAGTGTTAGGTGTGAGTGTTAAGTGTGAGTGTTAAGTGTGAGTGTTAAGTGTGAGTGTTAAGCTCACGTGTCGTCTGAAGTAGTGCAGGCGAGAGAGGTATCTCCTGCGAGCCAGCCACATCTTCACTGAGGCCTGGATCTACACACACACACACACACACACACGCAGACACACACACACACACACACACACACACACACACGCAGACACACACACACGCACGCACACAAGGCAAGGCAGGTCAGGATCTACAGTCACACACACACACACACACACACAGGTAAGGATCTGCAGTCACACACACACACACAGGTCAGGATCTACAGTCACACACACACACACACACACACACACACACACACACACACAGGTCAGGATCTACAGTCACACACACACACACACACACACACACACACAGGTCAGGATCTACAGTCACACACACACACACACAGGTCAGGATCTACAGTCACACACACACACAGGTCAGGATCTACAGTCACACACACACACACACACACAGGTCAGGATCTACAGTCACACACACACACAGGTCAGGATCTACATGCACACACACACACACACACACAGGTCAGGATCTAGTCACACACACACACACAGGTCAGGATCTACACACACACACAGGTCAGGATCTACAGTCACACACACACACACACAGGTCAGGATCTACAGTCACACACAGGTCAGCCAACATGTCAGGATAATTATACTGAAGCACTAGAAACTAGTTGTTGACCGACCTTGACGATGGCCCTCCAGTTCTGATAGAGGTACTGCAGCCTGCGCTGGTACGATCTCCTCTGAACCACCATCCTCCAGTAAGACTGGACACACAGACACACACACAGACACACACACGCACACACGCACACGCGCGCACACGCACACACACACACACACACAAACACAAACACGCACACACGCACGCACACACACAAACTAGTTTCAGAGCAACATCTTGGAAGATAGTCTGAGCATTGATTTAAAACACTCTGGTCCGTGTTTAACCCCGCGCGCGCTGACCTGGATGGTGACGACGGCGGGCAGCTGTGCGTTGAGGAAGTGCAGTCGGGCGCCGAGCGTCTGTCTGAGGAGGAAGCCTCGCGCCCGAGCCTGCAGCTGCACCACCAGGCGCTCGCTGGCCTTCCAGCGCACCTCCCTGCCGTGGGCCGCCGCCACGCCGCTCACCGCCGCCTGCAGGGGGAGACAGAGAGACCGCGCGCTCGGCTGAGAGTTCCCCTGAACAACAGTTCCCCTGAACAACAGTTCCCCTGAACAATAGTTCCCCCAAACAACAGTTCCCCCGAACAACAGTTCCCCCGAACAACAGTTCCCCCGAACAACAGTTCCTCCGAACAACAGTTCCCCTGAACAACAGTTCCCCTGAACAACAGTTCCCCTGAACAACAGTTCCTCTGAACAACAGTTCCCCCGAACAACAGTTCCCCCGAACAACAGTTCCCCCGAACAACAGTTCCCCTGAACAACAGTTCCCCTGAACAACACCACCCCATCGATCAGCGACGGAGGTCAGGAAGCAGCAGCGGTAGAAAGCGAGCGTGGAGGAGGGATGGGAATCGATAACCCGAATCGTAAAGAGAAACGGAATCTTTAACCCGGAATCGACTTTGCCTCAGAGTTGATCAATTACTTTTGAGTTTTAGTTTGATCAATGCCGGCGTGTTTTTCTGACAGTTGCTCATAGCGAGACGATGATGTCACGCGTCTAGGCTGCTGAAGAGGAAAAGATAAGGAGCTTGTACTTTTAATTACATTCAATTATGCTAAAAAAAAATGATGTTCAAATGTTATCGGGCAGACGTGCATGCCTTTCTGCTACTCAAGAGACGGTCAAACCGTTGAGAGCCAGTGAGGGCCTCCTAGTTTCTCCACACTGGAAACGTAATCAATAAGGGAATCGATGCAGGACGGGACCGGCGAGCAGAGTCGATGGCGCTGGTACTAAAGTCTCAGCGGTTCGGGTCCCTGGCGTACGGCGCTGCCGACCTGGATCTCGTCGCGGGCCAGGAAGACGCTGGTCGGGGCGAAGGCAGGCGGTCTCTCCCAGCTGCCCTCCAGCCTCTGCAGGTGGAAGAAGAAGGAGCTGCCGTCCTCCGTGCGCGTCCTCAGCCACGGGCTCCTGTTGTCACCTGAACACAGTCACACGTCGGCAAACCTGTCACCTTAAAAGGTCTTAAAGGGTCTAGTTACTAATAATGTTTTTTTGCTTCCCTCTGGAATATGTAGAGGTGGGTCGTGTGCCCACCTCCCTTGCTCTCTGTAAAGCGCATTGTGTTGGCTCTGTGTATGAAATGCGCCATACAAATAAAGTTTGATTTGATTTGATTTAGTTTATCAAAGATCTTGATTTTGCATGTGGACTGTATACACCAGTACCTCACAGTAAGAATCAAACCTTACAGACTTTAGTAGGAGCCTGACAATTAAAAGTCAGCTCAGGCAGGAGAGTTGTGCGTCTTACTGCCCGTCATAATGTGACCAGTCTGTACCTCCCATGGTCTTAGCTCAGAGCAGGGCGGAGTCCCTACTGTACCTCCCATGGTCTTATCTGTAAGAAGGGCGGAGTCCCTACCTCCCATGGTCTTATCTGTAAGAAGGGCGGAGTCCCTACCTCCCATGGTCTTATCTGTGAGAAGGGCGGAGTCCCTACCTCCCATGGTCTTATCTGTAAGAAGGGCGGAGTCCCTACCTCCCATGGTCTTATCTGTGAGAAGGGCGGAGTCCCTACCTCCCATGGTCTTAGCAGGGCGGAGTCCCTACCTCCCATGGTCTTAGCAGGGCGGAGTCCCTACCTCCCATGGTCTTATCTGTGAGCAGGGCGGAGTCCCTACCTCCCATGGTCTTATCTGTGAGCAGGGCGGAGTCCCTACCTCCCATGGTCTTATCTGGGAGCAGGGCGGAGTCCCTACCTCCCATGGTCTTAGCAGGGCGGAGTCCCTACCTCCCATGGTCTTATCTGGGAGCAGGGCGGAGTCCCTACCTCCCGTGGTCTTAGCTCAGAGCAGGGCGGAGTCCCTACCTCCCATGGTCTTAGCAGGGCGGAGTCCCTACCTCCCATGGTCTTAGCAGGGCGGAGTCCCTACCTCCCATGGTCTTAGCAGGGCGGAGTCCCTACCTCCCATGGTCTTAGCAGGGCGGAGTCCCTACCTCCCGTGGTCTTAGCAGGGCGGAGTCCCTACCTCCCGTGGTCTTGGCGCGGAGCAGGGCGGAGAGCTCTGTCTGGTAGGCCGCTGCACATTCTGCCACCACGCTCTGCAGCGCCACCTCTGGTAGAGACAGGACTCGCAGGGTCTGGGCCGCCTTGCCCTCCCTCACCGCCTGGTTCACCGCTGCCAGACCCAGCGACACTGAGCACAGAGGCACCACACGTTACCAGGGTAAACAACACACACATGCACAAACAAACAAACAAACAAACACACACATGCACAAACAAAAACAAATACACACATGCACAAACAAACAAACAAACAAATACACACATGCACAAACAAACAAACAAACCATACACACATGCACAAACAAACAAACCATACACACATGCACAAACAAACATGCCCGCACAAACAAACAAACAATACACACATGCACAAACAAACAAACAATACACACATGCCCGCACAAACAAACAATACACAAATGCTCGTACAAACAAGCAAGCAAATACACACATGCCCGCACAAACAATACACACATGTCCGCACAAACAAACAATACACACATGCCCGCACAAACAAACAAACAATACACACATGCCCGCACAAACAAACAAACAATACACACATGCCCGCACAAACAAACAAACAAACAATACACACATGCCCGCACAAACAATACACACATGCCCGCACAAACAATACACACATGCCCGCACAAACAAACAAACAATACACACATGCCCGCACAAACAATACACACATGCCCGCACAAACAAACAAACAATACACACATGCCCGCACAAACAAAACACAGAAGGATCATAATTAAGAACACAGACACAGACGCTGAGTGGCTGTAGTGTGGAGAAGACACGCCCAACTCACTCTTCAGAGCCTTTTGACTGTCCTGATTGGCCCTCCTCACCCCTTCCTGGATGTCAGCCAACCACAGCTCTGCTCCTGGGTCACGGCTCACCTGTGATAGGACGGGACAAGGCCATGGTGTTCAACCAGAGATCAAAGATTCATTTAGAATGATTATCATCAGCTTTAAAACGGTGAAATATGTCCATGACAGATCAAGAGGGTTAATTGATTGAGATCCACGGTTGCCATTTCAGTCAGGCGACCATGATGCCTCTACCCCGGCCTCCACCCCGGCCTCCACCCCGGCCTCCACCCCGGCCTCCACCCCGGCCTCCACCCTGGCCTCCACCCCGGCCTCCACCCCGGCCTCCACCCCGGCCCCTACCTCGGCCTTGTGCTCCCTGGCTCTGGTCAGCAGGTCGTGGTAGCGGCGAGCGTTGGCCGGCTCCACCTCCGTCAGGCCAGCGGAGGGCAGCAGCAGGGCGGCCAGCGTCTTCTGAGGGTCTCCCCGACACAGCGCCTGGTTGACCAGGCCGATGGTCAGGATCTCTGTGAGGGAAACAGACGACGCACAGGTCAGTGAGACTGTCCACGGCTCTGTTGCGATGCAGACCGTGATCACTGGTCTGTAAGTAAGACAGGGTGGTTGAAAATTTGCCTTTGAGGTGCAGAAGGGTGCTACTGTCGGCTTGGAAGTCAAAGATAACAGCTAGTTTCTCAGGAATCTGACCAGAACCCCATTTAGTGCTTTTTATATCCTAGCGGACTACAACCCCCAGAGTTTTACACCCTGGCGGACTACAACCCCCAGAGTTTTACACCCTAGCGGACTACAACCATCAGAGGTTTACACCCTGGCGGACTACAACCCCCAGAGTTTTACACCCTAGCGGACTACAACCCCCAGAGTTTTACACCCTAGCGGACTACAACCCTCAGAGTTTTACACCCTAGCGGACTACAACCCCCAGAGTTTTACACCCTAGCGGACTACAACCCCCAGAGTTTTACACCCTAGCGGACTACAACCCTCAGAGTTTTACACCCTAGCGGACTACAACCCTCAGAGTTTTACACCCTAGCGGACTACAACCCCCAGAGTTTTACACCCTAGCGGACTACAACCCCCAGAGTTTTACACCCTAGCGGACTACAACCCTCAGAGTTTTACACCCTAGCAGACTACAACCCCCAGGGTTTTACACCCTAGCGGACTACAACCCCCAGGGTTTTTACACCCTAGCGGACTACAACCCCCAGAGCTTTACACCCTAGCGGACTACAACCCTCAGAGTTTTACACCCTAGCAGACTACAACCCCCAGAGTTTTACACCCTAGCGGACTACAACCCCCAGAGTTTTACACCCTAGCGGACTACAACCCCCAGAGTTTTACACCCTAGCGGACTACAACCCCCAGAGTTTTACACCCTAGCGGACTACAACCCCCAGAGTTTTACACCCTAGCGGACTACAACCCCCAGAGTTTTACACCCTAGCGGACTACAACCCCCAGAGTTTTACACCCTAGCGGACTACAACCCCCAGAGTTGTACACCCTAGCGGACTACAACCCCCAGAGTTTTACACCCTAGCGGACTACAACCCCCAGAGTTTTACACCCTAGCGGACTACAACCCCCAGAGTTTTATACCCTAGCGGACTACAACCCCCAGAGTTTTACACCCTAGCGGACTACAAGCCCCAGAGTTTTACACCCTAGCGGACTACAAGCCCCAGGGTGTGTGTGTGGTCGTACGGTCGTGCTCCTCCTGCGCTGAGGCGTTGACGGCGTTGAGTCCTCCCTGCAGCTGATTCCAGGTCAGCAGATCTCTGCCCGCCTGCCTCTTCAGCGCACACAGCTCCTCCAAGTACCTGAGCAGGAAGAGACGACAACACAGGGATGGAACCATAACCTCTACAATGATAAACCGTGATCAAAATCCATTACATTTATCGTGATAAGATTATCATTAAAACCGTGTTTGAAGTTAGCAACAGTCTCTATGACGCATTATGTTAATTTTTATGCCCCCCTCAAAAAGTTCATAGTGCTGCTAATTTTATTTGTGGTTTTCAATATAAAAGTGTTTGAAATGATTTCATTGTGTGTATCACATTTTACAATACCGCGATAATACTGATAACCGTGATAATTTTTGTCACTATAATCGTGATATGAACTTTTCACACCGTTACATCTCTAGCACAGCTAGCGAGACCGAGAGCTCGGCATCTCCTCTGGAGTGATGCATGAAGGGCACACGCACGCACGCCCGCACACACACACACACAGGAAGTCACCTTAGCACCAGGCTGTCATCGACGTCGGCCAGGCCGGCGGCCGGGCTGACCAGCGTGGCGCAGAAGGCGCCGCGGTCTCTGGCTTCCAGGGCCTGGTTGACGAGCGCCACGGCGGACAGCATCTCCACCGCCACGTACAGCTCCTCCTGCTGCAGCTCCCCCTGCAGGCATGGAGGACACCACCACGCAAATAAGCCCAGGTTTAAAAACATATATACTTACATTTTACATTAAATTAGTCATTTAGCAGACGCTTTTATCCAAAGCGACTAACAATAATTGCATTTAACGTAGGAAGAGCCAATGTTCTACTACTCACCAGAACTCACAAGTGCATCTTCTTTCTAAACAAGTGACTAAGAGCATAATCTAGTGCTGAAGGCAAAGTGCATATAAACTGGTGCTTTTTTAAATTTTGGATGACCTGTGAGTCGCACGCACACGCACCTCATAGCTCTGCCGCTGGAGCGGAGCCAGCTCGCTCTGGTAGAGGGCGGCAGCGAAGGGGTAGACGTCGGGCAGGTGGGCGTCGGGGTTCATGAGGGCGCGCAGCGTCTGCCGGGGCTCGCCGCCGCGCACCGCCTCGTTGATGGAGCTGACCGCCGCCCGCACTGTCGGCCCGCGGGACATGATTAGCATTTAGCATTTCAGCTTTTACCATCAAGCGCATAAATACTAGTCCTGTGTGTGTGTGTGTGCACGCGTGTTTGTGTGTGTACTGTATGTGTGTGTGTGTGTTTGATTACTTGTCTGGGTGCGCTGAGCCTCCTCGTTGGCCACACACACTCCCTCCTGCAGCTCGTCACGGTCCAGAGGGTCCACACAGCCCAGGTCCTGCCACAGGTCAGAGGGCAAAGGTCAGGAGTGCAGCTGGCTGCTATGTTGTGTAATTCTAAAAGAGGTGATGATTCAGAACAGCGTGTGTGTGTGTGTGTGTGTGTTCTCACCAGGGCCTTCTGCTCGCGGTCGGAGGCCAGCTGGTCCAGGTACCAGGGCGCGTGGTCCCTGTAGAGGCCCCTGAGGGCCAGGCTGGGCTCCTGGAGGGCCGTGATGAGGGCCAGGGCGTCGCCCACCTCCAGGGTCTCGTCCACCTGCTCTACGGCCGCGCGCACTGCAGGCATCAACACAGCAGCGGTCAGACAGACAGACAGAGACAGACAGAGAGACAGACAGACAGAGACATACAGACAGACAGAGAAACAGACAGACAGACAGAGACATACAGACAGACAGAGACAGACAGACAGATAAACAGACAGACAGACAGACAGAGAGACAGACAGACAGAGAGACAGACAGACAGACAGACAGAGACATACAGACAGACAGAGACAGACAGACAGATAAACAGACAGACAGACAGAGAGACAGACAGACAGAGACATACAGACAGACAGAGACAGACAGACAGATAAACAGACAGACAGACAGAGAGACAGACAGACAGAGACATACAGACAGACAGACAGAGACAGACAGACAAATACAGACAGACAGACAGACAGACAGACAGACAGAGACAGACAGATACTTTATTTTACACACTCCGATCACCAGTCATCAGCATTGGTTTGTGATAAAGGTGTTTTTGTTTACTTGTCTAGATCTTTTCGGTGTAGACACTTCCTGTGTCCGTTAGAACACAACCCCTGGTTGAGTTACACATTTCAAAAAGGGCTGCGCTCAGAAATCGCATACTTCCATACTAAATAGTACGCCAAAAAAGGATGTAGTATGTCCCAATATGGCACAAATACCAGGATGTCTTACTACTGTACAGTACATCCAGTCATATTTTGCAGTATGCAGGCCAGGAGGCTATTCTGACTGTTCTGACCACCGCATGGCGGAGATTACGCGTGCGCGTCGCGACGGCTGTGGACGAATGTCTCTGTGCTCTGCAACGGATGTGGGCAAATTTCAAGCCGCAATGTCATGACAAGGTAGTATGTCCCAATTGTATGTGTACTGCATGCAAAGTCTGTACTACCTAGGGGCAGCTGTAGTACATACAGGTAGTAAAAAGCAGAAGTATGCATTAGGAATGGAGCCCTGGTTTAAATACTGTATACTGCCATCTAGTGGAAATGAAAGGTAAATGGTAAAATGGTAAATGGACTGCACTTATGTAGCGTTTTTATGCAAAATGCTTTCTAATGGCCTCTCATTCACCCACATTCACACACCAATGGCGGCAGCTGCCATGCAAGGTGCTAGCCTGCTCATTAGGAGCAATTTAGGGTTCAGTGTCTTTGCCCAAGGACACTTCGACATGTGGACAGGAGGACCCGGGATTCGAACCGCCGACCCTATGATCATTGGACGGCCCGCTTTACCACTGAGCCACATCCGTACCATACAGTCCGTCTTGGATGTAAGCCGGTACCAGTTAAACCACCTGAAATATTTGATAAAATCCTTGTATCTGGGGAAAAAAGAAAGAAAGAAAAGGTTTCAATCCTCACTCACCGTTGACTTGATTGAGGTTGTCTTGGATCTCATGTTGAGTCAGGTACTCCTCATACATGTCCTGAGAGCCGTGACGCTACAAACACAACACACGCATCGTCATTATAGTCATTTACACTACATTACATTTACATTTCCACTCACAAAATAACACTAACTCAGTTTAACTACTGTAATATCAGAGAGAAAGACCCAGGACTAGGTGGCGGGATTACATCTCCGCACTGGCCTGTGAGCGGCTAAAGATCCCCCAGGCAGAGCTGGTTGATGCTGCCAGGGAAAGGGATGTCTGGGGCCCCCTGCTGGAGCTGCTGCCTCCGCGACCCGACCCCGGATAAGAGGATGAAGATGGATGGATGGAATATCATAAAGAAAAAGGTGTCCAAGGCAACTCTTCAAAAATGAAAAAGCCTTTATTAAAAGATACCCTGACATAGGTCCTGAGCTGGTCCAAACATGCTGGTCTGATATATCCACTATGAACTCGCCGCTTTCAATAAAGGCTTTTTAATCGTTGAAGAGTTCCTTGGACACCTTTGTCTTTCTGATACATGGGATCCCTCCCCCGAGTGAGTCCAGTAGAGCCCCTCCATCTCTCTCTATGTGTTCACCTGAGGAACGCTGCTGCCCTCTCCTTCCTCTTGTTACTGTAATATCATGTCTGATCTTGATAAACGGCGGTGAGGTTGAGAGTGGACAGCGCAGGGCGCTCACCTTGGTGTAGGCCAGGGGAGAGTGGACAGCGCGGGGCGCTCACCTTGGTGTAGGCCAGGGGAGAGTGGACAGCGCGGGGGGAGAGTGGACAGCGCGGGGGGAGAGTGGACAGCGCGGGGGGAGAGTGGACAGCGCGGGGGGAGAGTGGACAGCGCGGGGGGAGAGTGGACAGCGCGGGGGGAGAGTGGACAGCGCGGGGGGAGAGTGGACAGCGCGGGGGGAGAGTGGACAGCGCGGGGGGAGAGTGGACAGCGCGGGGCGCTCACCTTGGTGTAGGCCAGGGCAGCCTTCTGTGCCCGCGCCTGGCGCAGCATCTCCTGGTAGACGGGCATCAGGGGCTCCTGCACGTGGGCCAGCATGGCGTTGGGGTTACGCAGGGCCTGGGCCGTGACCTCCACCTCCCCCCTCTCCACCGCCTCGTTGATGGCTATGACCGCAGCGTGGACTGGAGGAAGAGAGGAGCGAGAGGAAGAGGAGGAGAGGAGGAGGAGGAGAGGAGGAGGGAGAGAGGAGGAGGGAGAGAGAGGAGGAGGAGGAGAGGAGGAGGGAGAGAGGAGGAGGGAGAGAGGAGGGGGAGAGAGAGGAGGTGGAGAGAAGGAGGGGGAGAGAGAGAGGAGAGAGAGAGAGGAGGGGGAGAGAGGAGGAGGGAGAGAGGAGGTGGAGAGAAGGAGGGGGAGAGAAGGAGGGGGAGAGAGAGAGGAGAGAGAGAGAGGAGGGGGAGAGAGAGAGGAGGGAGAGAAGGAGGGGGAGAGAGAGAGAGGAGGGGGAGAGAAGGAGGGGGAGAGAGAGAGAGGAGGGAGAGAGAAGGAGGGGGAGAGAGAGAGGAGGGAGAGAGAAGGAGGGGGGGAGAGAGAGAGGAGAGAGAGAGAGGAGGGGGAGAGAGAGAGGATGGGGAGAGAAGGAGGGGGAGAGAGAGGAGGGGGAGAGAGAGAGGGAGAGAGAAGGAGGGGGAGAGAGGGAGAAGAGGGAGAGAGAAGGAGGGGGAGAGAGAGAGAGGAGGGGGAGAGAAGGAGGGGGAGAGAGAGAGAGGAGAGGGAGAGAAGGAGGGGGAGAGAGAGAGAGGAGAGAGAGAGAGGAGGGGGAGAGAGAGAGGAGGGAGAGAGAAGGAGGGGGAGAGAAGGAGGGGGAGAGAAGGAGGGGGAGAGAGAGAGGAGAGAGAGAGAGGAGGGGGAGAGAGAGAGGGAGAGAGAAGGAGGGGGAGAGAGAGAGGAGAGAGAGAGAAGGAGGGAGAGAGAGAGAGGAGGGAGAGAGAAGGAGGGGGAGAGAGAGAGGAGAGAGAGAGAAGGAAGAGTGGGATAGAGAGAACATTAGTGAGTATATCAAGGACATTGATAAGCCCAAAGCAATCAAGGTGTGAGGAAATGTGAGCCATTAAGAGCCCAACAGTATCACATGCAGTAATGGGTGTTTGAATTCAAACTAGAGACACGTAGAGTTTGTGTTTCAACAGTGGTCAGGGACAATTCTGTCCAATGAAAGCTACTTCTCAGAAAAGCTACTTATCGGAAAGGAACCTGTATTGAAACAAGGTCAACTTCCATTGATACACTGATATTTCAACTACAGGAAATATAGAGGAGGCGGGACTTGTGATTCAACCTACCGGCCGCCTCGTCGACTGACAGCTCATTGGCCAGGATTCCGCCAATCTTGCTGAAGGCGGGCATCTGGATGCCGTATTTGTCCAGCTCTCTCTTCATGTTGTTGATCTCCTCCTCTGAGAGACGAGACCCACAACAACACAAGATCACACAACAACACACAACAACACACATCACACAACAACACAAAATCACACCACAACAACACACATCACACAACAACACACAATCACACCACAACAACACACCATCACACAACAACACACCATCACACCACAACACACCATCACACAACAACACACCATCACACAACACACCATCACACCACAACAACACACAACAACACACCATCACACAACAACACACCATCACACCACAACAACACACCATCACACAACAACACACCATCACACAACAACACACCATCACACCACAACAACACACAACAACACACCATCACACAACAACACACCATCACACAACAACACACCATCACACAACAACACACCATCACACAACACAGCATCACACCACAACAACACACAACAACACACCATCACACAACACACCATCACACACCAACACACAATCACACACCAACACACAACACACCATCACACAATGTGACAGCCCCGCCTACTCCATTTGCCTGTCTGGGTGTGTTGTGTGTGTGTTTAGTCTGTTCAGTGTCTGTCCTAGCAGGTTCCTGAGGTGGGCGTGGCCGTCATCAGCTGCTACGCTGGCACACCTGGGCCCGGTGTGTCAGGGCTCTACCAGAAGAGCTGGGAGCTCAGTTGCTCTCTACTCCTCCCGGGGACACCGATTGCTTTGTTTTGCTTTATAGTTTGAACCTGGTTTTGCACTACTCAACACTGCATTCATACACCCTTCACTCACTCATTCACTCACTTACACCACTGATGACTGACCGCACATCCCATGTTTGATTTATGTACTTTATTTCTTGTTTGAGTTTAGTTTAATTAAATCTTATTGTTAATCCTTAGTTTGGTGTGCGTCCCCCTCCTTTGTCACGGCCATACACGGCTTGGTTTGTGACACACAACAACACACCATCACACACCAACACACCATCACACAACAACACACCACACAATCACACCACACCATCAAACAACAACACACCACACAATCACACCACAACACACCATCACACAACAACACACCACACCATCACACACCAACACACCATCACACAACAACACACCACACAATCACACCACACCATCACACAACCACACACCACACAATCACACCACAACACACCATCACACCACAACACACCATCACACACCATCACACAACAACACACCACACAATCACACCACAATACGGTCAACACACCCATAAAGACCTCCATAAAGCCAACCCACCCATACTGTAGGACACGGCAGCTGTTACTCAGAAGGAAACTCCAAACCATCCATTCACCTTACCTGTGAACTTGACCTTGCCACAGAGGTCGTGTATCTGAGGGGCCAACCCCAGTCTGAACAGGTAGAGGCTGGAATGGAGACAGAGGAAACACATGAACACCTTCACACCAGAACTGCTCAGGGCAGCGTGCCGGACTGTTCCAGAGAGGAGGACTGGTTGCCCCGTCACTCCGAGGCCCCTGCGGCGAGGCCCCTGTGGTCGATCGACACGGTCACAGCTCTTCTCTGTCCTGGCCCCACGGTCATGGTTCTTCTCTGTCCTGGCCCCGCAGTGGTGGAATGAGCTGCCCACTGACGTCAGGACAGCAGAGTCGCTGCCCATCTTTCGCCACAGGCTCAAAACTCATCTCTTCAAGAAGTACTACAACAATCCTCCCGCTTAAGCACTTATTGTATTATATTATATTGCACTGTACTTTAGATTGCTATTCTTGCACTTTGCCTTCAGCACTAGATTATGCTCTTAGTCACTTGTTTTAGAGAGAAGATGCACTTGTGAGTTCTGGCAAGTACTGTAGTAGTACATTGGCTTTTCCTACGTTAAATGCAATTATTGTTAGTCGCTTTGGATAAAAGCGTCTGCTAAATGACTGTAATGTAATGTAATGAGGACGGAGTGTGAGAGGCCGAGGCCGACCTGAGAGCGTGGATGCAGTACACGGTCCTGGGCATGTTCTTCTTATCATAGACGTCAGTCGTCTCAGGGTGGAAGATCTGACGCACAGTAGAGGAAGGTAACATGAGTTCCATGCAACAGCAGGCTTGGTTACATGTGAAGTTTCCCATGATCCTTTGAGAACATTCTGAGAACTCAAAACATCTAATAAATAAAACAAGTAGGCCTACATTCTGAAGATTTCAAAGCACTAGACAGATGAAAATGGTCACACTTTCAGCAACCTATCATTGGCTAGCTACAGTATAACTAGAGTTATGTCCAATATCCCATCCAACTCGTTCAGACGCTACTTCAAGTGCACGCCAAAAGAAACATGCTCAGTTTACCGCGGGCAGGCCGACCTCCACCATCGCGTTGCGCCAGTGGTTGATGTTGTCTGTGTGACGGAACTGCAGCCCCAAACCCTGACGTAAGAACAACACAAATCAGATCAAGTTCAAGTTCATGTGAGAAATCTGCAATAAGACCACCTCCATATTCACACCTGATAAGGACACATTCAAACATTCAAACATTCGCGCAGAACCAAATCTAAACGCTGCACCAGAAGCGGCCGTTTCACACCACACTGCATTAGTGCACTTCTGACTACAAAGAGAGTTCAGTCTTTATCATAAAACATAAATTCACAAATGAAATGACAGTCAGAGGACGCGAGGGAGAAGACACGTGATTAGAAAGGCAGACAGAATGTACATGTGGAACTTATACATTATGTGTAACTTATACAAATTTAATTTGGACATGGAGTATTAGAGTATTGTATCTGAGTATTAGAGTATCTGTATTGAGCATAATCTTGGAGCCAACAGCAACATTTCACTGTAACTGTACACGTACATTACATATGACAATTGACAAAAAAAAGGAATCTTGAATCTTGGCAGACCAAGTAGATCGGGTTGTCCAATCGCAGGGTCGGTGGTTTGATTCCCGCCTCCTCCTGTCCACATGTCCAAGTGTCCTTAAGCATAGACACTGAACCCGAAACTGCTCCCAATGAGCAGGCTAGCGCCTTGCACACAAGATGGCCGTCACTGGAGTGTGAATGTGTGTGTGAATGAGAGGCCATGGTTAAGCACTTTGGCGCTTTAGAAGTGCAATTTACCATTTACCAAAAAAATATGTGAGCCTGTAAACTACCTTGTAGCGTTCCTGGTCCAGGTCATAGATCTTCTTGAGGGGGACTATCTTGGGGGCGAAGCAGTGGCCCAGCTTGGCGAGCAGGACCCCGTTCCTCAACCCCTCCTCCAGCTCCGTAGGAGCAGGCAGGTCCTCGTGGAGACACGCTTCCATCCATCTGAGAGTGCATAATATAGACCTATCAGATCGTACATCTGTGACTGGCAAGAACCAGACAGAGAGACCATAGGAAAGGGACATCCTGCTGACCTCTTGGCTTCCTCCAGACGGCAGAGGTACTGGTAAGCTACATTCTGGATGCGCTGTTCATCCATCTCCTCCGCCGTCAGGCGCTCATCTGTTACAGGGAAGGTAGATATGATGCGAACATTAAGTTAAGTTATCGTTAGCTGACCAGATATCTCCAGACATGGCTGCGTGAGCAACAGAGCACCTAGCATACAAGACAACTGACTAATACTGTACACTCCATCACTTGAACCATCACCTGACAACACTTGAGCACAGACAACAACAACTGACTCTAACTGTATATTTGAATGTTATTAATTGCACTACCTACTTCACGGACACAGTCAGCCATCCATGCTTGGATGGGATAAGTAGATGCCTGCTAGACTACATAGTAAAGTACCAGTTGTGAACTGGCAAAAGTAAACTGACAGTTTGGGACTGGAATGAGGAAGTGACTGATTAGAGATACTGTGGACAAGCTATGACAAGCATGTACCACTACCTGTACCTGTGGTTATATATGAAGAAAAAACGTTTTATTCTCTGGGATTTTGTTTCTGAGGTTATATATGGCGAAAACAAACGTTTTATTCTCTGCTATTTCGTTTCTGAACACTACAGTTACTATACCACTACTAGAGACACCTCTAACTAGCAAATACCTTCTTAATTATGAAAAAGCTATCGTTAGCTGGCAATACTATCACGATTCACAAGGACTAACGTTAGGTAACTTAGTTGGTTAGCTACTGTAGGGGTGGTTAAATAAACTACCTCGCTACAGGAGGAATGTCTGGAATGTTGTAGGAATATCTGGGGAATCATTGCATTCAAGTAACGTTATTTCAAAGACATTGGGAAATTGTTGGCTAGCTATCAATGTTGTTGCAGCTCAAAGGTTATAAATGTGAAAACCTTTAACTCACATCGTGGTTGTCCTGAATCCCCCATTCCTGCTCGGTCACGTCTCTATCCGCCAAGCTAGCTGGTTAATGTTAAATTTCTCTTAAAATAAAAGGTGGTCTCTTCACTTTCACAATGTTGTTCGCATACCATTCGCAAATAATATTGTCTCGATTAATGTCTGTCTCTCGTGTCTACATTCAACTAATGCCTTCTGCTAGCTAACAAAAACGATTGAACGTCCGTTCAATGTCGCTCCTCTGAAACCTGTTTACTTGCTGTCACATTTGAAATATCCCGCCGCTCTCTGATTGGCTGGATAATCCCGGCTCTCTCATTGGCTGGATAATCCCGGCTCTCTCATTGGCTGGATAATCCCGGCTCTCTGATTGGCTGGATAATCCCGGCTCTCTCGTTGGCTGGATAATCCCGGCTCTCTCATTGGCTGGATAATCCCGGCTCTCTCATTGGCTGGATAATCCCGGCTCTCTCGTTGGCTGGATAATCCCGGCTCTCTCATTGGCTGGCGGTGGTTGCTGTTTTTTTTTCTCGATAACGTGCTGCATGATGGTACATGGAGTTTATTTAAGCCATTCATTTGCGCGTACATAGTGAAACAGGCGACTATTTGTTGCACCATGTTATAAATATATAGAACCTAAACTCGTTATAATCTTGTATGCATTTTGTCTAATGTTATTATGATAGTTCAGTGTATATTTTAATCTATTAATACACCCATGATTTTAATGGAAGGAATTTGTAGCTTCCACTTCCGCACTTCCTATTTGAAGTTACTATGGCAACGGAGCCCAACTGGACTTGCTGGACATCTGACCAGCTGATTGAGCTGATTGAGCATGCTGAGCATTTACTAAACCACTAGCCTGCCTACTAGTGTGCTTAACATGCTGCAGCATCATATCACAACATCAGCTACCCCCAGATGAACCTGAAGACATCGGACCAATAAGCTCTGGATGGCTTTTCACTTGGGAAATGTGAGTGAGCTAGCTTAGCTTAGCCAAACCAGAGTCCGCTAACTGATCTATTTACTCTATTTACTATTTACAAAAAGGTCAGATAAAGCTAAGTAGCTTTTATTATGTTGCAACTGCAGCTAACTGTTGTCATTGAATTCAGTTATAACGTTATAACTGGCAAGCGAACTGTATAATGTGAGTGTTTCTGAGCGAGCAGCTGTTACATTAGACAGATAGATGATTAAACATTTATTTGAAGAGGACAGGTAACCGCATGATGTCCCACCAGCCCACGCATGGTCAACACACGTCTCTTACCAGCAGCTACCCAAAGAGGGCAGTGTGTCATCTCTCTCTCTAGCTAGACACTTCCCCAGAGTCAAAGTTGCAGTAGGTGCTATACAGTATGACTTACCCTTTATAATCTCTCTCTCTCTCTCTCTCTCTCTCTATCCTTACCTTTCTCTCTCTCTATCCCTCCCTCTCTCTACCCCTCCCTCTCTCTCTATCCCTCCCTCTCTCTCTCTCTATCCCTCCCTCTCTCTCTATCCCTCCCTCTCTCTCTCTACCCTTTCCCGCTCTCTCTCTCTCTACCCCTCTCTCTCTCTCTATCCTTCCCTTTCTCTCTCTCTCTACCCCTCTCTCTCTCTACCCCTCTCTCTCTCTACCCCACCCTCTCTCTCTCTACCCTTCTCTCTCTCTCTCTCTCTCTCCCTCCCTCCCTCTCTCTCTCTCTCTCCCTCTCTCTCTCTCTCTCCCTCCCCCCCCACCTCAGTCTCATCAACATGGTCGCCTGTAGCCACCCCCTGCTGAGCTCAACATGGCGTCCGATAGCTCCCCGTCACAGGAGGGCAAGAAGAGGAAGAAGAAGAGCGACAGGGCTGTGAAGAGCAAAGACAAGCGCGCCGAGGTCCGGCCGGACATCGAGGAGCTCACGGCCGCAGGGCACAGCGCTCTGCAGAGGGGGGATGGGGAAGAGGCCCTCGACTGCTTCAAAAAGGCCTTCAAGGCTTCCGTAGAGGTGATGTTTATCAACTTAGTCAGGCTTCTACTTCTACTTCTACACGCACACACACACACACACACACACACACACACACACACACACACACACACACACACACACTTGGATCCCACCCAACATGTCTCATGAAGCATATCAACCCCTTAACAGAAAGTTTAGTTTAAATTCATTGGTACTAAAGCAAGGAGCTTGGGTTTTGACCACTTCTTTCAAATACCCCCCACAGCTAAATGTTAGTGACCCCATCTCTCTAACACCCCCCACAGCTAAAGGTTAGTGACCCCATCTCTCTATCACCCCCCACAGCTAAAGGTTAGTGACCACATCTCTCTATCACCCCCCACAGCTAAATGTTAGTGACCCCATCTCTCTAACACCCCCCACAGCTAAAGGTTAGTGACCCCATCTCTCTATCACCCCCCACAGCTAAAGGTTAGTGACCACATCTCTCTATCACCCCCCACAGCTAAAGGTTAGTGACCACATCTCTCTATCACCCCCCACAGCTAAAGGTTAGTGACCCCATCTCTCTAACACCCCCCACAGCTAAAGGTTAGTGACCCCATCTCTCTATCACCCCCCACAGCTAAAGGTTAGTGACCCCATCTCTCTAACACCCCCCACAGCTAAAGGTTAGTGACCCCATCTCTCTATCACCCCCCACAGCTAAAGGTTAGTGACCCCATCTCTCTATCACCCTTCCACAGCTAAAGGAGACCAGGGTCCAGCAGGCCTGCTCCTTCAACCTGGGCGCGGCCTACGTGGAGGCGGGGCACCCAGAGAAGGGGCTGGACCTGCTGACCCGCGGCCAGCCGGGCGAGCGGGGCGAGCGGGTGGCCGACCTCCAGTTCAACCTGGCGGCGGCCCACGACGCGCTGGGCGAGCCGGGCCGGGCGGCGGGGTTCTACCTCCAGGCCGCCCAGCTCTACCGGTCCCAGGGGGACGGGGCCACCGAGGGGGACACCTGCGTGAGGATGGCCCGCTGTCACGTCCTCCTGCAGGTCTGCTCCGCTACGCCACGCCCACACTGCATCATATGGGGGGGTGGGATTTAGGGCTGGGTATCGATTCGAATTTCAAGAATCGATTCAATTCCGATTCACAAGGTTCAGAATCGATTATCACGATTCAATTCGATTCGATTCAATATCGATTCGGTTAGTGTTACTGTAAGTTACTGTCTGACACTATTGGATGAAATGATTATCCAGGTGTGCCTGATCATTGTGCTGCAGTCAGGCACACCTGATTAATCACCTCATCCAATAGTGTAGGACAGGAAATAGAGAAGCATGTCTAATTTCAGGAAGTACTGGAGTTGTGCATATAGCCCATTAAGGTTTGATATCAGAATCTGTTTATTGCCGTGCAGCTTTGATCGTTGCAGCGTTGATATGCTGCAAACATGCGACTTGGTTCAATATTCAAGATCAATCAATCAATCAAAGCTTTATTTATATAGCGCATGAAGATCAGTATAGCCATGTACTGTATATGGTTTACACATTCTAGGAATTTGTTTAGGTCGATGGTGCATACACTGATGGAGACAACATTAGACAGGGTACAGGACAGGACAGGGCAGGGCAAAGACAAAATGCAATATAACCAAAAAAGAAAAAGTATAAAAATATGCAAAATACACAATTGCCTTCTGCCTCGCAACTTGGTCACCTTCTGAAATGTGGAGCGTTGGGAAATTAATCTGGTAAATGTGGAGAAAATGCAACCTGGCTCCACTCACTTTCTGTCTATTCTGGAGTCTGTTAGGTGTTGCTACGTACGTTCATTACTGTCTAGAATGGTGCTGCTGTATTATCACTGACTGAGCCACAAGTCCTGATTACCCCTTAAACAAGACCACGTGGGGGGCGTCGCTCCCCCTGCAGATCTCAGGGGAACAGATATTGTTATTCATCCATCCCTTTGTTTTAAAGGGGAAAAAAAACATTGTTTTTAGGGAGGCTCTTGGGAAGTACAGTACAGTGTGTTTCTCCGCAAATCAATTCTCTCGCATAAATCCTCCCCCCGCGCTTCTTAATGAGGACGGATTAAAGAGGAGCCTTGAGTCCTGCAGCCCGTTAGAACAGTGCTGAGGCAGCATCGTATCTGCCTGCTTAACGAGCCTCGTTAAGGACATGCATGTGGTGCAGAATATGTAAATGATCTGAACAAGCACCAGTGAGAAACTGCCACTAGCGCTCATTCTTATGATACTGAAATGAGAATAGCATTCACCTCCTGTGTGATGTGTGTCCAGGGACCTAACCTACCCACCTCTCCCACGTTCCTGATCCCTGGAGGGAGTCCCTCGGTCAGGGTACTCCATCCAGGTCCTTATTGAAGAGCATCAACCAGGGCCTTGTTGTGCCTGAGCCAGACAACCAGCTGCACTAGCACAGTGGCAGCGGGCCATCTAGATTCTCACAGCAGGGCCAAGCGGGCCATCTAGATTCTCACAGCAGGGCCAAGCGGGCCATCTAGATTCTCACAGCAGGGCCAAGCCATGACTACACCGAGCAAGCGCTCATTCTTCTACACCATGGGTTCCCAAACTCCATCAATGTGGGCCTCCCCTCTGAAAACAGTGACACACCCGCCCCCCCCCCAAATTTGTCCATTTTGCAAGGCAGCGTTAGCTAGCCCATAATGTTACACAGCTAAGTTAGCTCGGTGGCACCTGCTGCTAGTTAATTATATGACGTTTTCGCACAATACATTCATGCCTGCGGAGGGAGGCTCTCTCTGCACTATCCACACATGTAGTATACATCTCTCCCATTAATTATTTAGATCTTCTGACCTTTAAAATCACGTTTCATTCATAAAAACCAGACATTTCAAAAATTAAATTTCATTCTTTTTTTTCTAACCATCCCTCCGCGCCTCCCCTGAATTTCTTTGGGGCCCCCCAAGGGAGGCCCGCCTCACAGTTTGGGAATGCCTGTTCTACACCTACTGTGTATCCCCCTCTTCCAAGTCAAGCTCACTGTTATGTGTGACGTCACTGGCGGAAGGTTACGCCGGCTGATATCAGTGATAGGGCCGAGGCACGGACACAGACAGTGTAAGGGATGACGTTTGGCCAGCCGGTCGTTAGCGAAGAAGAAGAGTCCGCCGGCGTGTTGAGAGCCCCGAGGCTAGCCAAGCGTTATCCTGCTTATTACACGCCTACTTACCAACCGCATTAATACTAATAAGACTACATGTTTTATTTTGCCAGAGCAATGGTCCGTGTGCTTGGGCAATGAGCATCTTCAGAGACTGGCTTGATGAGAATGGGTTCACATAGAACAGCCCAAACCGTTATTAATAGGATGCTCGGCAACTTTCAGACAACTTTCAACCGGCGCCCGTAGACATATAATGTGTTGCCCTTAGCAACGGTCAGTATTGCTCGGTTGCCCTTGTGCGATTGTCCAATCAGAATCGAGTATTTCAGAGAGCTGTGTAATATACAAGAATGTGCTGCTTCTCAAAACCACAACTGAATTCCAAAAAAACACTTATTCAATCAAAACAGGAAGCAGACGGAAGTCACTCTGGCTGCCTCTGTGTCAGAGGTCTTCTGGCCTGGTTTAGTTGTCCGTCTGCTGACAGGATGATTTCCCCAGCGCAGTTCAGGTGCGATCCATCTCCACCGCCGTGGGGTCCTGGGAGTTGTAGTTCTAGGGGCTAAGGCTGCCCCTGGCCATGCCACAGTGCTTTGGCAGGACAGCGCACCCCTGCTTGTTATTAGCGGCGTGCGGCGGACATGTTTCCTCTCGATGCGGCTCTGATTCGTCGTCCGTCTCAGCAGGAGTGGAGCCCGGCGGCGAAGAGCTACCAGCGGGCGGGGGAGAGCTACCGGGTGGCGGGCAAGCTGGAGGCCGCCGCCCTCGCCCTCAAAGAGGCGGGAAGCCACATGCTGCAGTGCGATGACGTCACCGCGGATGATGTCATCGGCGTGCTGGCGGAGTGCCTGGAGCTGAGCGACCACGTCAAAGACCCCGAGGCGCTGGGTAGGTACCGCAGACCGACGGGAGCGCGCCTCTTCTGCACACGGGACACACCACTAGGGCTGGGTATCCATTACAATTTCAAGAATCGTTTCAATTCCGATTCACAAGGTTCAGAATCGATTATCACGATTCGGTTCGATTCGATTCAATATCGATTCGGTTAGTGTTACTAAAACCTGTTTTTTTTCACTGTCACCTTAATTACATGACTGCCAAGTTATGCAACACATCAATACTAGGGCTGGGTATCAATACTGATTTCCAAAAATGAATGAATCATTGAATGAATGAATTAACTATTTATTCCTTCATTTATTCATGCATTCATTCATTAAATAAAAGATTGATTTTGGGATTCATGAATCGATTCTGAATCATTTGATCGATTTTTTAAACCCAGCCCTACACTCTACACTCACATGCACATTACACGTTATTACATGTGTTACAACATGCATGCATGGAGGCAATCAGCCTTGAAATATTTCACTACATGTATAATGATTATGAAAATAATGAACTTTTCCACAATATTCTAATTTTCTGAGATGCACCTGTATATACACTGGCCGTGCTACCTTTTGTAAACTGTTGTTATGTTTCTCATATCTGGTCCTGCTCTGTACACTGTCCTGTCTTTGCTCTGTCCTGTCTTTGCTCTGTCCTGTCTCATCCCTACACCCTGTCCAATGTCTCCATTCCTAGTATGTTGAAAAACTACAATGACAATAAAACAAATTCTCATTCTGATTCTCTACTCAAATGTATCATAAAAAAATCTGACATGTCCATATCTAATGCCGGGCTCACACTACAGGATATTTAAGATCCTAACCAATGTCTAAATCGGGTTACATCACGCACATAAGGAGAATCTTAACAGATATTCTTCTTGCGCATCTCAAACAAGCACACACAGCAAGATTTGAAAATAACGGCTCAGCACACACTACAGGATCTTATCGTGCCCGAGGGAGCAACGAACCACTGGTCTCGCCGTCTCACTTGTAAAGTCGGGGCGTAATAATCTTAAATATCAAACATGTTTGATATTATCGGGGCGGCCCCGATGGGTCTGTGAGCCGATCGGGAGGTTTAAGATTGGATCTGTAAACCCCTCACATTACAAGATAATCTGGGCCGATCATCGGCCCCGACCAACGTTCCAGACCAGATTTCTCCTCCGATTGTCAGGAGGGGTGAATCGGGGATAAATCGGACTAAAAATCCTGTAGTCTGAGCCCGGCATAACCCCTGCTCCTCCCTCTCCCTTCCCCTCCTCCTCTCCCCCCCCCCTCCATGTTCTGACCCCTCCTCCTCCCTTTCCCTTCCCCTCCTCCTCCCTCCCCCTCTCCCCCCCCACCCTCCATGTTCTGACCCCTCCTCCTCCCTCCCCCTCTCCCCCCCCCACCCTCCATGTTCTGACCCCTCCCCCCCCCCCCTCCATGTTCTGACCCCTCCTCCTCCTCCCCAGCTGGCCTGTTCAATGACCTGGGCCTGAGCTTCTCCCAGCTCAAGCTGTTCCAGGAGGCGGCGGGGTGCTACGAGCGGGCGCTTCCCCTGGCCGGCTCCGGCGCCAAGCCCGGCAGGCTGGCCATGGTCCTGCAGAACCTGGGGGCCGCCCACAACTCCCTGGGCCAGTACGGCCACGCCCTGCAGTACCACACCCAGGCCGTCGCGCTGCACGGTGAGGGCATGGGGCCGTCGGTAGGGGGGGGGGGAGGAGGGGGGGGGGGAGAGAGTAGGGAGGCACCGATATGAAAATAATCAAATGCTATACAGTACATACTGAAAAACACATGGAAACACTGTCTCCTGAGAGGGTGCGAGGTAGAGAGAGAGAGAGAGAGATTGAGGGGTACAGAGAGAAGCGGGGAAGGGTAGAGAGAGAGAGGGAGGGGTAGAGAGAGAAAGAGAAGGATAGAGAGAGAGGGAGGGGTAGAGAGAGAAAGAGAAGGATAGAGAGAGAGGGAGGGGTAGAGAGAGAGAGAGAGAGATTGAGGGGTACAGAGAGAGAAGCGGGGAAGGGTAGAGAGAGAGAAAGGGAAGGATAGAGAGAGAGAAGGAGGGGTAGAGAGAGAGAGAAAGGGAAGGATAGAGAGAGAGGGGCGTAGAGCTCCATGCCCGTTCGCCCAGCGCCCAGCTGCAGTGCGGAACACAGAACGGGAGAACGGGAATTCCCCTTTGCGCTCACGTAGACGCCGCAACCAATCTGTAACCTAGACAACACTCCCAAAAAACCCGCCACGTCAAGGACAACTGTGATCCAGATTCAGAGGCGATCCGTGTGCTCGTTCATCTGTCTGATGGTGAAAGATGGGCCGTCCCAGAGGCCCGAGGAGGAGGAGGGAGCGGAGAGAAGAAGACCAGCTCACACACCGCCACGCTCCACGCTCACTGATTTAAAGCACCGTCTCGTGTCAGAATAACGTCTGGGGCACACCTGCACATAGGCTGACAGAGCGACAGCGAAAGAGAGACCAAAATAGGAGTGACAGTGATCGATCTGGAGGTAAATATAACATGAAGAGACGAGCGGGAGAGAGAGACGAGCGGGAGAGAGAGACGAGCGGGAGAGAGAGACGTGGGTTTCGCCCTGCAGTCTGAGAACATTCCCAGTACCAGTGTCTCATATCTATATCCGGCCTCGTTAAGGGAACAAATTACAGGTTATCTGTTCTGGGTTCCCCCCAGGAAAGTCCTTAGGCCCGGTGGGAAAAAAATACATAGAAAAACAAACGTTCCCTGATGCTTTGACCCAGTGTGGAGAGAGACCCTGCTCTGAAGAGACACTCTCTCCTGTATTCATCCACTGACTCCGACGTGCTGATGGATCCATTAATACTGGATGTGCCGTACGCCTCCGCGGTGCCCAGGTGTGTGTGTGTTAGAGAACGGTGCCCAGGTGTGTGTGTGTTAGAGAACGGTGCCCAGGTGTGTGTGTTAGAGAACAGTGCCCAGGTGTGTGTGTGTTAGAGTACGGTGCCCAGGTGTGTGTGTTAGAGAACGGTGCCCAGGTGTGTGTGTGTTAGAGAACGGTGCCCAGGTGTGTGTGTGTTAGAGAACGGTGCCCAGGTGTGTGTGTGTTAGAGAACGGTGCCCAGGTGTGTGTGTGTTAGAGAACGGTGCCCAGGTGTGTGTGTTAGAGAACGGTGCCCAGGTGTGTGTCTGTTAGAGAACGGTGCCCAGGTGTGTGTCTGTTAGAGAACGGTGCCCAGGTGTGTGTCTGTTAGAGAACGGTGCCCAGGTGTGTGTGTGTTAGAGAAGCTGTTAAATGTAGCAGGCGGGTTGAGATGGGAATCGAACCTCTGACCCCCTGCATGTCGTTCCTCGCCGATGTCACTGGGTACTGTACACCTTTATTCATATTTAACCTGGGTCTCACTGTGTGTGTGTGTGTGTGTGTGTGTGTGTGTGTGTGTGTGTGTGTGTGTGTGTGTGTGGAGTGGATTTTGTGACATTAAAGGATTTTGACATTTTATCAGTGATTTGCTACCTTTTCCTATCCCACTGTCACCAGCCTCATCAGTAATGCCTCCGCTGACTCTCCTCTCTGACTCCCCCCACTCTCTCTCCTCTCTGACTCCCCTCTGTCTCTCTCTCCTCTCTGACTCCCCTCTGTCTCTCTCCCCTCTGACTCTCCTCTCTGACTCCCCCCTCTCTCTCTCCCCTCTGACTCCCCTCTCTCTCTCTCCCCTCTGACTCTCCTCTCTGACTCCCCCCTCTCTCTCTCCCCTCTGACTCCCCTCTCTCTCTCTCTCTCTCTCCTCTGTCTCTCTCCCCTCTGACTCTCCTCTCTGACTCCCCCCTCTCTCTCTCTCCCCTCTGACTACCCTCTGTCTCTCTCCCTTCTGACTCCCCTCTGACTACCCTCTGTCTCTCTCTCTCCCCTCTCTCTCTCTCCCCTCTGACTCCCCTCTGTCTCTCTATCTATTTCGCTGTACTTTTTTCTCTCTGCTGCTCTACTTGTCCACTGCTGAAACCCCAAATTACCCCCACAGGGATTATTAAAGCATTTTATTTACACACACACACACACACACACACACACACACACACACACAACAACAACCAATTTTCTTCGTTCTCTCTCTCCCCTCTCTCTCTCTCTCTCTCTCTCTCTCTCCCCCTCTCTCTCTCTGTGTTGTCCTGACGTGTCCAGGCTCCCTGGGTAGTCGTCGTGCCCAGGGTCGATGCTTCAGTAACCTGGGCTTCGCCCTCGGTCAGATGGGCCGGCATGAGGAGGCTGCCGAGAACTACCTCCATGCTCTGCAGGCCTTCAAAGACACAGGTAGGACTGACCCCCACACCCCGCTGACCCAGGTACTACTGACCCCCACACCCCGCTGACCCAGGTACTACTGACCCCCACACCCCGCTGACCCAGGTACTACTGACCCCCACACCCCGCTGGCCCAGGTACTACTGACCCCCACACCCCGCTGGCCCAGGTAGGACTGACCCCCACACCCCGCTGGCCCAGGTACTACTGACCCCCACACCCCTCTGACCCTAAAAGACACAGGTAGGACTGACCCCCACACCCCTCTGACCCTAAAAGACACAGGTACTACTGACCCCCACACCCCGCTGGCCCAGGTACTACTGACCCCCACACCCCGCTGGCCCAGGTACCACTGACCCCCACACCCCGCTGACCCTTAAAGACACAGGTAGGACTGACCCCCACACCCCGCTGGCCCAGGTACCACTTAAAGACACAGGTAAGACTGACCCCCACACCCCGCTGACCCTTAAAGACAGTACGACTGTAGCAGCCGTGGGGGGTCCTACCTACTGCATGTCTGTGTCAAGTGTTAGATTGCGTTAGCCAGCTGAGCTGTGCTGTATCCTCCAGTTTGCAGAGGGCAATAAACATCTCTATCTCTATCTCTCTCTCCTCTCTCTATCTATCTCTCTTTATATCACACTCTCTCTCTCTCTCTCTCTCTCTCTCTCTCTCTCTCTCTCTCTCTCTCTCTCTCTCTCTCTCTCTCTCTCATGGTCCCCCCCCCCCCCTGGTAGATGACTTCAGGGGCCAGTGTCAGGTGTATGAGGTTTTGGGGGAGGCTCGGTTCAAGCTGAGGGACCTGGGGAAGGCCACGCTCTACTACAAACAGGCCCTGGCCGCTCTGTCAGGGTGCAAGGTGAGACGCGCAGTCAGAGAGACCAACACCAACACCAGTCCCTCAGTCTGATCACTCCTCTCACATGATGACATGCTCCATACAGGATCAGTACAGGATACATTCCTGATGAGAGCTGCTGTGGATTACGTTTCTCAGTAATCAGGTTCAGCTTGTTGTTAGTCCAGTTATAATGGACTGGTTTTTTATTCCTTAGTTTATTTCTGTATCATTGCATTGGAATCAATGATTTTAATTTCAGTTACAGTAGATTAACCTCTAATGCCATCATAGATGATGATGTTTAGTTTGGGGTTTAGTTAGTGATTTTAGAATAGAAATGTGTAAAGAAGACACTTATTTCCTCGTGATGCGGGTTTAAGTGTGTGTTTGTGTGTTTGTGTGTGTGTTTGTGTGTTTGTGTGCGTTTGTGTGTGTGTGTGTGTTTGTGTGTAAGTGTGTGTTTGTGTGTGTGTGTGTGTGTGTGTGTGTGTGTGTGTGTGTGTGTGTGTGCTCATGTCTCTGTCCCCTCCTTGTCCAGGACTCGTCCAGCGCCATCCAGGACCGTCTGGTCAACAAGCTGAGCGAGACTCTGCAACACACACTCTCTCTGACCCCCCCGGGAAGAACACCTGTACGTCACTACACACACACACACACTCTCTCTGACCCCCCCGGGAAGAACACATGTACGTCACTACACACACACACACACTCTCTCTGACCCCCCCAGGAAGAACACCTGTACGTCACTACACACACACACACACTCTCTCTGACCCCCCCAGGAAGAACACCTGTACGTCACTACACACACACACACACACTCTCTCTCTGACCCCCCCAGGAAGAACACCTGTACGTCACTACACACACACACACACACACTCTCTGCCAAAGTGCCAAGTCATCCCATGCAGCTTTAGTTCATATAATATGTGGTGTACAGCACTTTTGGCTCTGTGGCTTCCTCAGGCAGACCGCATTATAGGAATTAAAAGTGTGTTCCAGCTGTCCTGGTGCGCTGTAGGCCTTCTGTCCCCTGCCTGGATGAGAGAGCCTGTAGGCCTTCTGTCCCCTGCCTGTTAGAGAGAGCCTGTAGGTCTTCTGTCCCCTGCCTGTTAGAGAGAGCCTGTAGGTCTTCTGTCCCCTGCCTGTTAGAGAGAGCCTGTAGGCCTTCTGTCCCCTGCCTGTTAGAGAGCCTGTAGGTCTTCTGTCCCCTGCCTGTTAGAGAGAGCCTGTAGGCCTTCTGTCCCGTGCCTGGTTGAGAGAGCCTGTAGGCCTTCTGTCCCCTGCCTGGATGAGAGAGCCTGTAGGTCTTCTGTCCCGTGCCTGTTAGAGAGAACCTGTAGGCCTTCTGTCCCGTGCCTGGTTGAGAGAGCCTGTAGGCCTTCTGTCCCCTGCCTGGTTGAGAGAGCCTGTAGGTCTTCTGTCCCCTGCCTGGTTGAGAGAGCCTGTAGGTCTTCTGTCCCCTGCCTGTTAGAGAGCCTGTAGGTCTTCTGTCCCCTGCCTGGATGAGAGAGCCTGTAGGCCTTCTGTCCCCTGCCTGGTTGAGAGAGCCTGTAGGTCTTCTGTCCCCTGCCTGTTAGAGAGAGCCTGTAGGTCTTCTGTCCCCTGCCTGTTAGAGAGAGCCTGTAGGTCTTCTGTCCCCTGCCTGTTAGAGAGCCTGTAGGCCTTCTGTCCCGTGCCTGTTAGAGAGAGCCTGTAGGTCTTCTGTCCCGTGCCTGGTTGAGAGAGCCTGTAGGTCTTCTGTCCCCTGCCTGGTTGAGAGAGCCTGTAGGTCTTCTGTCCCCTGCCTGGTTGAGAGAGCCTGATATCTGCATTCTGTTAGAGAGAGCTTGATATCTGCATTCTGTTAGAGAGAGCTTGATATCTGCATTCTGTCGTCGGTGTCTCTTTTCTCCCAGAGAGGAACCGGACCTCGCAGACGCACTCAGAACGGGCTCAGCCCTGGGAGGCACGCACGGTAGGCCTCAGTAACCAGCCTATTACCAACACTATTAACACTATTAACCACCCTATCACCAACACTATTAACCACCCTATTACCACTATTAACTACCCTATCACCAACACTATTAACCACCCTATTAACACTATTAACCACCCTATTAACACTATTAACCACCCTATTACCAACACTATTAACCACCCTATTAACACTATTAACCACCCTATTACCACTATTAACCACCCTATTAACACTTTTAACCACCCTATTACCAACACTATTAACCACCCTATTACCAATACTATTAACCACCCTATTAACACTATTAACCACCCTATTAACACTACTAACCACCCTATTAACACTATTAACCACCCTATTAACACTATTAACCACCCTATTACCAACACTATTAACCACCCTATTAACACTATTAACCACCCTATTACCAACACTATTAACCACCCTATTAACACTTTTAACCACCCTATTAACACTATTAACCACCCTATTACCAACACTATTAACCACCCTATTACCACTATTAACCACCCTATTACCAACACTATTAACCACCCTATTAACACTATTAACCACCCTATTAACACTATTAACCACCCTATTACCAACACTATTAACCACCCTATTAACACTATTAACCACCCTATTAACACTATTAACCACCCTATTAACACTATTAATCACCCTATTAACACTATTAACCACCCTATTACCAACACTATTAACCACCCTAGTAACACTATTAACCACCCTATTAACACTATTTACCACCCTATTACCACTATTAACCACCCTATTAACACTTTTAACCACCCTATTACCAACACTATTAACCACCCTATTACCAATACTATTAACCACCCTATTAACACTATTAACCACCCTATTAACACTACTAACCACCCTATTAGCACTATTAACCACCCTATTAACACTATTAACCACCCTATTACCAACACTATTAACCACCCTATTACCAACACTATTAACCACCCTATTAACACTATTAACCACCCTATTACCAACACTATTAACCACCCTATTAACACTATTAACCACCCTATTAACACTATTAACCACCCTATTAACACTATTAACCACCCTATTACCAACACTATTAACCACCCTATTAACACTATTAACCACCCTATTAACACTATTAACCACCCTATTAACACTATTAACCACCCTATTAACACTATTAACCACCCTATTACCACCACTATTAACCACCCTATTAACAACACTATTAACAACACTATTAACACTATTAACCACCCTATGACCACCACTATTAACCACCCTATTAACACTTTTAACCACCCTATTAACACTATTAACCACCCTATTAACACTATTAACCACCCTATTAACACTATTAACCACCCTATTAACAACACTATTAACCACCCTATTAACAACACTATTAACAACACTATTAACCACCCTATTAACACTATTAACCACCCTATTAACACTATTAACCACCCTATTAACACTATTAACCACCCTATTAACAACACTATTAACCACCCTATTAACAACACTATTAACCACCCTATTAACACTATTAACCACCCTATGACCACCACTATTAACCACCCTATTAACACTATTAACCACCCTATTAACACTATTAACCACCCTATTAACAACACTATTAACCACCCTATTAACAACACTATTAACAACACTATTAACCACCCTATTAACACTATTAACCACCCTATTAACACTATTAACCACCCTATTAACACTATTAACCACCCTATTAACAACACTATTAACCACCCTATTAACCACCCTATTAACCACCCTATTAACAACACTATTAACCACCCTATTAACACTATTAACCACCCTATTAACACTATTAACCACCCTATTAACACTATTAACCACCCTATTACCAACACTATTAACCACCCTATTAACACTATTAACCACCCTATTAACACTATTAACCACCCTATTACCAACACTATTAACCACCCTATTAACACTATTAACCACCCTATTACCAACACTATTAACCACCCTATTAACACTATTAACCACCCTATTAACACTATTAACCACCCTATTAACACTATTAACCACCCTATTACCAACACTATTAACCACCCTATTACCAACACTATTAACCACCCTATTAACACTATTAACCACCCTATTAACACTATTAACCACCCTATTACCAACACTATTAACCACCCTATTAACACTATTAACCACCCTATTACCAACACTATTAACCACCCTATTAACACTATTAACCACCCTATTAACACTATTAACCACCCTATTAACACTATTAACCACCCTATTACCAACACTATTAACCACCCTATTAACACTATTAACCACCCTATTAACACTATTAACCACCCTATTAACACTATTAACCACCCTATTACCAACACTATTAACCACCCTATTAACACTATTAACCACCCTATTACCAACACTATTAACCACCCTATTAACACTATTAACCACCCTATTAACACTATTAACCACCCTATTACCACTATTAACCACCCTATTAACACTTTTAACCACCCTATTACCAATACTATTAACCACCCTATTAACACTACTAACCACCCTATTAACACTATTAACCACCCTATTAACACTACTAACCACCCTATTAACACTATTAACCACCCTATTACCAACACTATTAACCACCCTATTAACACTATTAACCACCCTATTAACACTATTAACCACCCTATTAACACTATTAACCACCCTATTACCACTATTAACCACCCTATTAACACTATTAACCACCCTATTACCAACACTATTAACCACCCTATTAACCACCCTATTAACACTACTAACCACCCTATTAACACTATTAACCACCCTATTAACACTACTAACCACCCTATTAACACTATTAACCACCCTATTAACACTATTAACCACCCTATTAACACTTTTAACCACCCTATTAACACTATTAACCACCCTATTTACCACCCTATTAACACTTTTAACCACCCTATTAACACTATTAACCACCCTATTAACACTACTAACCACCCTATTAACACTATTAACCACCCTATTGACACTATTAACCACCCTATTAACACTATTAACCACCCTATTAACACTATTAACCACCCTATTAACAACACTATTAACCACCCTATTACCACTATTAACCACCCTATTACCAACACTATTAACCACCCTATTAACACTATTAACCACCATATTAACACTATTAACCACCCTATTACCAACACTATTAACCACCCTATTACCAA
>NC_140241.1:1795569-1843069 GCF_949987555.1 Borostomias antarcticus
GTAACGCAATCACTCACGGCTGCGTGCGCGTTCGAAACATTTGTTTCGTTGTCTCATGTAAACATCCAACCAGTTTACTTTGTATCCCATGTATACGCTCAAGATGAAATCAGCTTGAAATCAACCAGATTGAAAAATATTTGTCATGTAAACGCACCTATTGTAAACAAAATAATTTGCTTTGCGTGGGTCATTCTCTTTTACGACAAAAGCTAACGTAGCCTAGGCTACTGTACACAACCAAAGAATGTCTGGAAAGAAATGCGCAGCGAAAAGAAAATATGAAGACGAACACAGGACATTTTTTACCCGAGTGGGGAGAGTAATTTTTTCTTCATAGAACGTAATGGTAAGCCATTCTGTCTGATATGCCAGACATCATTGGGACATTTCAAAGCCTCAAATCCCGAGCCCAGTCCAGTCCAGCCTAACCCAGTCCAGTCAAGCCCGACCCAGCCCAGTCCAGTCTAGTCTAGTCCAGTCCAGCCTAACCCAGCCCAGCCTAACCTAACCCAGCCCAGTCCAGCCCAGCCCAGCCCAGCCCAGCCCAGTCCAGTCCAGTCCAGTCCAGTCCAGCCTAACCCAGTCCAGCCCAACCTAACCCAGTCCAGCCCAGCCTAACCCAGCCCAGTCCAGCCTAACCCAGCCCAGTCCAGCCCAGCCTAACCCAGTCCAGTCCAGCCTAACCCAGCCCAGTCCAGCCTAACCCAGCCCAGTCCAGCCTAACCCAGCCCAGTCCAAAATATATTATGTCAGAAAATATCTTGTTGTATGTATTAATTTTAAATAAATTAACTTTAAATGTATATTTAATGGACAATAATGTTTTTCTTCTTATTTTAGACTGGGGTGCCTTGGGATTTTAAGTACTTATGAAGGGTGCGGTGACTGAAAAAAAGGTTGAGAAACGCTGGTATATATGGTGTGGCTCTGGGTGGTACCACAGTAATTTTTGTGGCTCTTAGTCTCTGACTGGTTGGCCACCCCTGGTCCAGTAGTTCGCTGACGACTGTGATAATTGACGCTAATTGCTTTATAGTGTGAGTGAGGTGGGTAACTAGGGAAGTGACATAATTCACTAGTTCGCTGACGATTGCTGTTCATTGCCTTACAGCGCCAATGTGGGAACTTTAGCAGCTCGGGGTAAATTGCGTCTTTCGTGACGCAAACTTATGAAATTGACTGGATGTAAACAGGCTGCTACTGTCTTGATTTGTGTGTTTATTTATTTGTTTGTTTATTTAAATATCACATCAGCTCTTCGGATAGCCAATAGTGGAACCAAGCTGTCTATAGAGAGCCTACTTTTTATAGCATTTTGACACATCATGGATGAAAAAAAAAAAGAGTAACCAGTCTGACAAACCAGTCCTCTTCAGAGCCTAATCTAATCCAGTCCTCTTCAGAGCCTAATCTAATCCAGTCCTCTTCAGAGCCTAATCTAATCCAGTCCTCTTCAGAGCCTAATCTAATCCAGTCCTCTTCAGAGCCTAATCTAATCCAGTCCTCTTCAGAGCCTAATCTAACCTCTTCAGAGCCTAATCTAACCTCTTCAGAGCCTAATCTAACCTCTTCAGAGCCTAATCTAATCTAATCGATGGATCTCGATCGACTCAGCGGTTCAGTACCTGCGCGCGCGGACAGCTCCCTGTCTCTCTGAACTAGGCTCGAGCGCCGGTGGGACAGAGCAGCGCGCTCCACTGCAGTCAAGCTGCTCCGGCTCTCTGCACGCCTCGGAGTCTGCAGCCACATCGAGATTAAAACAGCATTTTTGAAAGACCCTAGACTTATATCAACGGATACTGGACTACATCTCACCGACAAGAACACATACGAAGTTGCAGTGATGGAAAAGCATAACCTATCACTTTGAAGACTTATTCCATAGTGTTTGTAATCGTCGTTGATGTTGCATAAAGGATTAAACTGTTTTTTTTTTTCATTTCATTACATAACTTTGAATTAGAATGACCAACCTATGGAGGTAGGATATTGGCTCCAGCAGCCTAAGGAATGTTGCCTACCCAAGTGACTTGAACATTTTCCCAGGTAAGAGGATTATACTGTAGCTCGCATTTTTCTGCATGAGCAGATGTATTATTGAACATGAATCACCCGTAGGCTGGCCCATAGCACCAGAATCTGAATCTGTAAAGTGAACCTGTGGGTGTGTTGGTTTCCATCTACAATATGAACTAAACATTTGTTATTTAAGCCAACAAAATTATAAAACACATGGGTTTGCTTTATATTGATTTCCATAGACTACTCCAGTCGGGTTAAGAGGTTTTCAGTTTGCTGAGGAAAGCAGTTTCCCGAATCGACCAAAACATCTTCCCCTAGCACAAACCAATAAGCTTATGTAGCAAAAGCGACACATTGCATTAATTTATATATATTCCGTAGCCTATATATATTCCCACTGACACCAAAGCTCGTTTCTCAGAGTGCAGGCTGTGGGCTAATGTAAATCGAAATCTGTTGAGATGCATGGTGAATGATTTACTAGGAAACCTGATGCCATGTCCTTCAGATACCGCAGGGAGCCAGGAAAACCTCAACGATGGGAAAACAATCACTGCCCATCAAGAAAATTTTGATTAAGTGATTAACCAGAGTGATTACCATGTGCTCAAGCCAAGGCAAGGGCTACAAGGCAAGTGCTAGGAAAAGACATTCACTCCGGCTCAAGTCTATTATGTTAACAGGTAGATAGGACGCCTAGGTCTAAATGGGGAACACATCAATTAGGCTACACGGACAGAGGTGGTGTTGAAGGGTTTAAGAAAGAAAGAAAGAAAGAAAGAAAGAAAGAAAGAAAGGGCGAGGAGAAAAGAGAGTAGCAGATATTGTGTGAAAGAGAATGAGTTTGTGCCTGAGAGTGTGTGTGTGTGTGTGTGTGTGTGTGTGTGTGTGTGTGTGTGTGTGTGTGTGTGTGTGTGTGAGCGTGCGTGCGTGCGTGCGCGAGTGCTTTGGAAATGCTGAAAAATGTGAAGCCACGGAATGTACCAGTGCATCCTAAATCTGCTTAATCCCTCATACGGTGCAAAGCCACACTTGGACGTGCTTGAAGGACACGAGGGAGGAGGTGAAGTCTCTTCCGGTATCAGGGCATGACGCGGCAGAGAGAGACGGCTGTATGCCATCACACACTCAAAGTGATGAATCAAAACCCATTCCACATTCAAGTGGTCTCAGGTGTCTTTGTATGGGCGGCACAGAGTGGATACTGCCTTCCTGAATGTCCCGATGGTAGATGATTTCCGAAAATCAATGATGCACTTCAAAGAGAGCGTCGTCACTGCTGGCCCGTGACATTGTGAGCACAAAACACACGCGCTCACTACCACACACACACACACACACACACACAGAGACGCGCACATCCAAGGTCTTCTCACCTGATAGGTGGATTAGTTTGTGAGTAGCAGGGAGACAGAATCGGGCTTTGTGCCGCTCTGACGGCATTGTGGGTGTTATCAGCCAGAGAGAGACAGGGCCCTGGGTGAATAGACCGGCTGTCTTCAGGGGAATGCACCGTGTTGAGAGTTACCTGAGTGAAAGGGGATGGCTAGGCTACTTACTGTAGCAGGGTCACGGTGTTCAAGATTGCAACCCTTTACAATTGTTGCAGACCTAAAAGATTAATTTCCATGATGTGTAAATGAAGCGCTTAACTCCAAAGTAGCCGACTTCTTAACTCCCATACAAAGGGTTGCTTAAGAAGGGTTCCTTAAGAAGGTTCTTTATCGGGAAACCCGGCCAATAATGTTTTATCTTATCTTTTCTAAACTTAGAGGTCGCAGTGTCACAACAGGTGTCCAGTGGGAGGCGTTGATCTGTAAGGAGACATGTCAATCATGAGACCCGCGCGGTCTCAGTCCAAAACCTCAGTCCAAGACCTGCTGTGAGTGATGGTGGTGGTGCTACTGTCACGTGGCTAACTGTCAAAGGTGCCACTGTGTTTCTTGTCAGCGATTGCTTTCATCCTCACTGTCCAGCTGACTTGGGGCCTCTACAGGACACAAACACAACATGGCCGCCCCACTCCCACGTAGCTAGCTTTGCCACTGTAACCCATCCGTTTCCGCATGCCCAGGGCGGGATTATAACGCGGGTCGTCGGCGCGGGAGGCGGACGCGCCGACAGCTGCACCAATAGGGACGTCCATCTGGGAGGGACTGTCAGCGCTCCTTTGAGGAGTGAGTTTCACCAGCTACTCCACGTTTCACTGGGTTACACCACCAAAAGCCTGTAGCTCAGTGGAGCAGGTGGTCGGTAGTTCAGCCGAAGATTGAATCGAATCAGCTCAATTATTCAGCTCGTTTGTACTTTTCGCCCCTAAACTCCACAGCCGGCCGAGCTGAGATCAGTGATTTGATGATTTAAATGGGGAACAAAAATGATGAGTACAAGTGTTCATCTAGAGCTCAGGGCACAATTAGGACGCAAAAGACATGCCCAAATTACATTTTATTCTTGAAATTAATACAAATCATCACTTCAGGCTGCATTTGAGTGGTACAACACCCATCTAAAGAACATCCTCCCCTCCTCACACTACAGACCAAGATCCAACACCGTCTACCCATAGGAGTCCTCAAGAAGGACAGCGACCTTTGTAAAAGATTAATAAACATGGTGAGATCCCCCTAACAGTTCCCCCTATAAGGTCAGCTAGCTGCCAAGAGAATGAGGAGTTACACTGCGCCAGCGTTTTCTCCATGTTTCATTGTGACATTTTGCTGTCACATTGTCAGGGAGCAGAGGGATCGTGTCCCTCCCCGCTAGTATTCACATGGCGAGCGTGTCAGGCGTTGACAGCCCTGGTGAGGGTCGAAGGTCAGGCGCTGTACTCTTCCACATCCTGAGCCAATATTGTGGGGAAAAGGATGCAACATGCGACACAAACAACATTGACCTCCTCCCAGCAAGCTTTCAATACAGTACTTCTTTCTTGAGGGTCAATTTCGCTCAATGTTGTCTTGAAACACACAGCATGTGTCTTTGAAGAGTCTTATCTTGTTTGGATTGAGAATGACATGTTGGTGTGAATAGATTTACATGCATTCTAAGAGAGAGCACAAATACAGTGACTGTCTCTGTAGAATCTTATAAATAGATTTATACATCTAAATACACTCTTGAAAAAGGTTGCTACCTAGAACTATGAAGGGTTCTTTGGTTGTTCCTGTGGTAGAACCACCCTTGGAGAATCCTTCTTGGTGTGGGTACCATATAATCAAACAGAGGTTCTCGAGAAAACCAACGAACCCTTATGATGATGAAACCGATGTGTACACACCTAGCAGTTCTCCAACGTTCTCCAGACCAGAGAGAGAAGCATACCATACGATCACATCACACACCTTTAGATGAATATAGATCATGACGTCATTCATGGCTCATATGCTCTTCATATCTCTATGCCCTCATTCAACACCTCACCAGGTGCGGTGTGATAATAACAATCTTCCAATGAGTCAAAGTCACATCTTTTCCCTCACCTCCTCTGACTGTGAACTCCTCAGATCCGCCCAACGCTGTCAGCGGTTGTCTTTGCCCCCGGAGTCCCCCCCCCTCCGCCCCCCCCCGCCGGCACACGTCACTCCACCACCATGAATCACTCTTCACAATCAGGGGGCACAATACCGCTCCTGGGCTCTGACAGCTGCCCCCCCCGGGGCCAAACACAGGCCGAGCTACAGCGGGCGATGTGCGGGAACTGATTGCATCGCCCATAAAGTGGCATAAAAACCCTATGGATCACGTTTACACAGTGACCTGTATACCGCCAGGCCTTTCTTTGAACCCAGCGGGGGTGGGGGGGGGTGCGGTGGGGGGGGGGGGGGGGGGCGGGGGGGGCTCTGTTATTCCCTCATTTCCCCTCAGAGGTATGGGCTGGTGGCGCTCAGCTGGTAATGACTGGTGCCTCAGTGATGAGGGGGTGATTGCAGTCGTTGGTAAATTGCACGTTTATTGATCGTAGAACGGGATGTTTTCCTTGTTGGACTGTACACAGGAAACCCATTGGGTGTCTTCTCATTACTTACATTACTTTTAAACTGCAATGCATTCAGGGAAAAATGCTTGATTATTCCAAATCAATCTACTGCATTATACTGTTTATGTGATAGGCTGCATGTGTTATTATAGGCACTTAATACAAACAGGCCTATATTTCCTATACTGTATCTTGCCTACAGTATATCTGTGATAAATGTTGAGGCTGTTTACTGGTGTATGCATACAGTACACATTTCTGCCCTCAGACAGGGAAACCACACCCACGCAGATGGAGGAAACTCAGTCACTAATTGGTGAATGGACATAGCATACATCAGGGCACCTGGAATGAAGATCCTGTTATCTGAAGAAGCCCTTGTGGGCGAAACGTTACTTGTGTGCATTAGTTGGGGGTGAATAAAGCAGGGACAGAGACCTTATACTGTGTGAGGACATCATCATCTTTTACTTGCATACAGTACACAGCCACACAGTTATGCATTCCCCCAGCGGAGAATAGGTTAGAACATTTCCTCTCTCATGTGAATATAAAATCTACTTTGATACAGTGCAGCCTATAGCACACAGATAAAGTTCTCAGACTGGCTGAATGGGCCGTTTGCCAGCAGGCAGAAACAGGGCTTATTGTAACTCACAGCCACTCTCAGCCATATCTGGGAGGCCAACCAGAAGCAATAACCAACCAGGGGCAGATTTATGAGAGTGGAGGGGCAGTACAAGCCTGATTATACTTTGACTTACACTGTGGATATTTAGTTATGAGTTGGAGAGTGCTGCTCATTAGCAATGACCAGTCTGGTGTGAATGTCCATGAAGACATATAGGCTACAGTACCGTTTCTACAGTAACAGCTCCCTGTACATCACGCCGAGCAATTACTGTACCGGCATTTTCATTTCAGTTCCGCAAGATCAATATGTCACTTGAGGTCCTGCTCAGGAGATAATTGTTATTTTCATCATCTCAGTGTCTCCCTAACGAGGTGGTTGATGGACCTACTGTACATGTGATGAAAACAGAAAAGCCCTAATATAAACAGTCATACTCACTCCTCTTAAGTCACTTTGGGTACACCATCTGCAAAACAAATAAAACCGCACATTTTGAAGTTACAACTATGATATGAACACGATAATGATATGAATCACACACGCGCACACACACACAAGCACTATGCACTGTACGCACTATTTTGTATTTATCCATAGCATTATATTTTAATCTGTAAATGTAATGTTTATTGTGTGGTAGATCTGTATTCTCTTCCACTCCACAAAAGAGGTTCCTAGAGGAAAATAAAGTACTTTGAATTTGAATTGAATATGGTCATGATACTGTATGAATATAAATTCTGTAATCACACTGTATACCTCCCACTCTGGCCTAGTGAGGGATAATTGGGTTTCAGCATCAGGCCTTGAGCACCTCCATGAAGCCACTGTGCATTAACAGCACTTTGAGCTGCATTCATTTGTATGAATGGTGCTACACAAATAAACGTTTATTTATTAATATAATTACTATTATTATTATTATTAATTAATTAATTTTATTAATTTTATTAATTTTATTAATTTTATTAATTTTATTAATTTTATTAATTTTATTAATTTTATTAATTATTATTATTAGTCATAATAATTCTTTTATTTATTTATTATTATAATTAAATATTATCAATTATAAATGTATTTGTATTTAGCTATTATTATTATTATTTATTATTATTATTATAACATAAACCATATGTTGTCTCTTCCAGAATGTCTAGGAACCTGTCCCTCCCAGGGGCGACGGACATTGTCCCCACGGGTTCCCCAGCACCGGTGCTCGTGTCCAACTCCTCCCAGCCTCCGGCGCTGTCCGACTGGGACGTGCCCGCCTTCACCTGCGCCGCCCAGGTCCGCGTCGGCGCCACCTTCGTCCTCTTCCTATTCGCCGCCTGCAGCAACCTCGCCTTATTGGTCAGCGTGTGCCGGGGGCGTGGCCGGCGGCTGGCGTCGCACCTGCGGCCGCTGATCGTCAGCCTGGCGTCGGCGGACCTGATGATGACGTTCGTGGTGATGCCGCTGGACGCCGCGTGGAACATCACGGTGCAGTGGTACGCCGGGGACGCCATGTGCAAGCTGCTGTGCTTCCTCAAGCTGTTCGCCATGCACTCCTCCGCCTTCATCCTGGTGGTCATCAGCCTGGACCGGCACCACGCCATCCTGCACCCCCTGGACTCGCTCAACGCCCACCAGAGGAACAAGAGGATGCTGGGCCTGGCGTGGGGACTCAGTCTGCTGCTGGCGTCACCACAGGTGAGGGGGTTCAGGCCGGGGAGGGGGTCGAGGCCGGGGTGGAGGCAGGGGAGGGGGTCGACAGGTGCACAGAGAGGGCAAAGGTCATGGATTGCTGGATGGAAACAGTTTTATTTATTATTATTATTATTATTTATTTCTCAAACATGTATTTATTATTTATTGGCACCGAGCCAATAAGGAAGTTAAATATTTCCTCTGTTCTTTGCAAAGTTTTTTTTCCCTTTTTTTACAAATCACAAGTTATGAGAACGAAGCTGAACCAGAGGCCGATTGCACCATGTCTTACTAAGAACAAACTAGCCCTAGTTATAGCCTAAGTATTCAAGTTCATTTTTGATAAATACCGACGGTTGCTTCGAAAAAACTCGTTTTAAACTCGCGTTTAAAAATGAGGGCCCCTTGTCACCAAACTGAGACAGAAAATTGGTTTCCTTCATAGAAACAAATCTTGTTTCCCTCTATGCAGTAGAAAAAGGATTGAAAAGAGATTGTTGATGCGGTTCTCCTCTCAGTTTTGGATTACGGTGATATTATCTACAGAACTGCTGCTACAGTATTTCTACTCTAGGGTGCCTGGACCCCCTATCAATCAATCAATCAATCAATCAATCAATCAATCAATCAATCAATCAATCAAAGCTATCACTCTGCCTTGAGATGTTCACTGGTGATAGTTTCAGTACCCACCACTGTGTCCTTTACGACAGGGCAGGCGTATCCTCCTTGGCAGAGAGGCGTGATGAACATTGTTGTTGTTCCCCAGATAACAAGCGGATCTGGGCCATATACAGGCCAGATCTGGCCCTTGTGGCTTAGTTCCGGCCCATATATGGCCCAGAATCATTACACATCCGCTTGCTATCTGGGTCTTGATGTATTTAAGCACCGAAGTGCTGTCGGTCCAACAAACTGATGGCACAGGAGAGACCTTGAGCTCTGCTTGCATCATTCCATCCATTCTCACAGCTGTAGTAGCTGCTTTGAGCTTCATTCTTGGGATGGGAACAGGTGTTAGAGGGGCTTCTCTAGCTTTGCCGATGACAAAAGCAGTGAACTTGGTGGTGCCTGTTTGACATTCTCATGTAGGACACTGTCCCGTAGCCACTCTCGCTTGCATCAGCATAATGCAAAAAAAAGCCACCATTGATAAAATCATGAATGGAATCCACCATAAAATCCCTTGCCGAGTCAGTGGTTTATCTTGGAGCTGGATTTTGAATTTGAAAGCTTTTGTCTCAATGCACCATTGTACACCTAATGCCCTCTCGACAGGCAGGATGTCTTAATCAAAATCCAGGTCTCCTTGGCTCAATCCTCATCCAGTATGGAGTGGATCAATGCTCTGTTATTACTGATCCACTTGTTCAGTTTAAAGCCACCTCTGGCACACAAAGTGATCAGGCTGGGCCAGTGCTTCACCCTCACTCTCCACAGATGTGAAACTATCGTCTACGTAGAAGTTTCTGAGCACTGTTGAGATGGGTCTGGGTCAAATCGGTCCATGTTGTCCTTTGCCATTTTGTACTCTTTAAGCTCCTTGCTTCAATCTCCGTCAGGCTACCAGAGAAACCTTAAGAGATCAGAGTCTTCTTCTGGGACCTTGACCTGATGAAACATCCCTTCAATATCACCCATGAAGCCAAACGGTTTCTGGCGCAGTCTGGTAAGAACTCTGACAAGACTACTTGTCAAGTCAGGACCCTGGAGGAGTTGGTAGCTAGCACCACAATCAAAGACTGCTCTCAACTTGAGCTTTTTGGGGTGGTACCCCATGGGGTGGTATGTACCAAACCCTTTTGCTCTGGCTTGTCTTGGCCTTGAACATTTTGTATTCCTCATAAAATGTGCTAATCTTTGCAAAACTTCTTCGGGTTGAGGGTTCTCTGTTCAGTGACAGTCGATCGATTGTTGGGAAATTCAGTGTCTCCCTTCCTCAGAGGCAATCCAATGCTGTAATGTCCAACTTCCAATTTGACGGACTTGGAGACACTTTCCATAAACATTCTGTCTTCCAGTGACATTTCAAGGCGCTCCTCATGGTGACGCTCTGGGAAGTCATGCTCAATTGAACTCAACTCCTCTAGCTGGACAACAGAAACTCTGTGAGCCATAACGACTTTCTTTCCATCTTTGGAGACACTTGCCTTCTGAAAGGGACAATTTACAGTCCATCCTAGGACAGTTTTAACAGCATATGGTTCATTTTCCTTGCTGATTATGGTTCTGAGGCTTTTCGTATGTTGCTGCCCAGCAGTAGGCCGTTGACAGCATTGATTTGAGGAACCTCTCTTAAATATGGCCATTGTTCCAAATCTTTTTCTGTGGGAATATTCTCATTTTTTACAGGGATTTCCTCTTGTGTATATGTATTTGGAAGACGAATATACTCATTGCTTTCCATCTCCAAATCAGATGCAATAGCCATCTTGAAAACTTGCTCTTTGTTCATTGTGCACAGAAGCATGTCAGTTATCCTTCCAGTCGTTTGAAGCTGTTTGAGAAGTGCTTCTGTATAAAAACAGCCGGTGCTGCCGTCGTCTAGAAAGACATACGTTTCAATTATTTTGTTATTCCTCGTTTTTTACTTTCACAGGAACGAAAGCCAAGAAGGTTTCAGATTCTCCAGCCCCGGTATCTCCGTGTCCATTATCCTTTTCTATTTCCACAAGACTTGAGACAGATTTTTATTTGTTTTCTTTACTGCTGGTATGCAAATGCTACCAGCATGTTACTCCTTTAAAGGCCACGGCCTCAAAGTGGTGTGATGCAGCGCTCATCAATCATCTAGTCAAGCCACTCATACCTGGGCAGATAATAAATCAGTGGGCACACCAGATGTCTCATGGACCGGTAGGGGCTCTTGCCCCAGTGACTGATGGGATGACAGTTGAGTTCATTTTAAAGTAGGTGTTCAAGTTATCATGTCAAGGTTACACAATGATACACACACAAACAAACAAACACACACACACACACACACACACACACACAGATTTTGTACTCTCCTCACCTTCAGTTCTGGCTGTCATGTTGACCCTTCGAGAACGTCTCTAGTCTGAAGGGAAAATGCAATCCTTCCATTTAAATAATTGAAAAGACCTCCTCAGTGTGCCCCAGACAACTGAAGCACACCAAGCCTGAAGTGAAAATGGGTCCTGGTCTGTAAGGATAGCTTCTGTGATTGTAGATGGATGAATTCAAAAACATTTCCACTGAACTTGGCATTCAAGCAAATGTATGGAGGCTTCTTCATACAAAATGTAGGAAATCCAGTCCCATTACAACACAAATGCATCAAGTATAACTACAGTAATGTGGTCTGTTCTCATGCAATTCAAACTCCAACTGAGTTTGTTTGTACAATTTACCCAATTTATAAAGAAGGCATGCTGTGACTAAAGAACACATCACTATGGTTGTGTGCTTAGTCTCGCACGGTTAATGGTGCTATAATTGCATTCCGGTGCACTGAAACAGAGACAGTACGGCTCCTTGCATCTCAGAGAGGGATCAGAAGAAATACATCTTCCCTTATGATGATAGACTTAAGGATCCAGGGAGACAAATAGGCCTCGTTTCTGTCAGGATCGGCTCCGGAGCTGCTGGGAGTTTTATCTGTGCACCTGGTGGGGGGGGGGGCGAGTGATTCACGGACCCCCCGGGGTCCGCCCCTCTGATCTAATATTCAGCTGTGATGCAGAGAGAGAGAGAGAGAGAGAGAGAAAGAGAGAGGCAACTGCAGATTCACACAGCCGTGCCGCATCAGCAGAGCGCCCACGTGACTACAGCCCCCCCCCCCCCACGTTGCAGGGGCAGGGGCAAGGACAAGCGGGGTAGATGGGGAGACGCCCTCCCATCATATCATGGGAACAAGAGGGGCGTACCGGCAGTGAGCACTGCTCTGATTGGTTGGATTACTGAGAGTCAGTGACGTGCAGCATCAGATGAAACCTGGGGGGAGGTGTGTGTGTGTGTGTGTGTGTGTGTGTGTGTGTGTGTGTGTGTGCGTGTGCTGGGGGGATAGTGAGAGACAGTGTGTCTTCATTTAGAAGCCCGAAAAAATGAAAAAAATCACTGAGGTTTCACTTCACAGCCTCACACTTCTCTCACAGAAATAGCTGTCAGTGACGGAACAAAAGCCGGCGTTAATATTCCATGCTGCAGCTTCGCTGCATGTTTAACATCTCACAGCAAACTGTTCAATGTTAAGGACTCAAAACTTGCTTGCTATCTTTCTGTTAAATTATCCCAATTCTGCTCTGATGAGATTGCAAGATTAAGGTTTTAAAAAATAAATAAATAAATTCCATATTTATCCAATATACAAGTATTCCTTTGACTTGATTCGTGTTCCAAAACAATTTTGAAAGCCATTTCAGTTCGTCTCCTTCTGTGACAAAATCTCATCCACCTCAAATCGTTCAATTCACGTTCAAAGACCACAACAGCAACTGAATGCATTTAAGGAAGTTTACTGGATTGATGAACAGCAGAATGGTTTACAATGAATGAATGAATGAATGAATGAATGAATGAATGAATGAATGAATGAATGAATGAATGAATGAATGAATGAATGAATGAATGAATGAATGAATGAATGAATGGATGGATGGATGGATGGATGGATGGATGGATGGATGGATGGATGGATGGATGGATGGATGGATGGATGGATGGATGAATTAGCTGAAGTATTCCATCCAGGCAGGGGACTTAGGGTGTGGCTGATGAGCTCCTCTGGTTATCTGCCAGGCTTCCCAGAGCTCAGCAGACCCCCAAAAACGATGGGACTCCACTGCTCCCAGTGCAGACCGCGGCGAAGGCCTTGCAGGCAGGTGCGGATGTAGGAGAGGCGCTGAACGCTCAAAGAGGAGACCCCAAAAGGTTGGCAGGAGAGCAACGGCGCGGACGCCGCACCCAGACCCCCCTGCTGGGGGAGGGAGGGATGGAGGGTGGGCTTCAGGGTCCAGCATCCACAGCCATATAGGAGAATGGACTCTACCGTTGCATAGAAGAAGCTGAGTTTGATTTGTCGGGGGAGGTTGGAGTTCCACACGCTGGTCGTGCCTCCATGCAAGTGCCTTCCTACCTTTAACGTCTTGCTCGGACGAGTTGACCCGTGAGCCCAGGTATTTGAAGTCATTGATTTCCCTCAGAGCAGCGCCTGCTGTTGTTGTTGGAGGTGGATGGTCCGGGAGAACCTTGGTTTTCATGGCATTTAGCGGATCAGTAGGACGTAGGCACGGGGGCGACAGGTGCGTCCGGTTCCTGTTAATCACAGGGTCATGGTGAGATTATTCTTAGTTATATATAGCTCCATTAAGAGATTGGTTCTCAGGGACGTTGAGTCAGTTCCTTGCTGCCAGGCCAACGGTTTCAATTAAACAGAGAAGTCTGCAGCAGACATGACTCAGCTGTTGCAGTTCTCTCGAAACCCTCATTTCTCAGAAATACTGCAGGACAAAACATCACACACTCAATTCAGTGCTAATGTAAGGCAAGAGGGAAATATGACTAAACTCCAGTGTTTAATGTAGCTTCCTGGGCACAGATCCATCCTTTCCAAGCTTTTGACACTGTTAATTATGACATCTTTCTCCAAAAGCTGTTACACTATGGTTTTTCTGGAATTACCTTTAAATGGCTGCACAATTATATTCAAAATCGACAACAGTTTGTCAACATTATTGGATGTTCATCAGAATATGCCACCTTAACCTGTGGGGTCCCACAGGGATCAATTCTAGGACCACTCCCATTTCTTATTTATATTAATGACTTGTCTGCAGTTATGTCCTCTTTATTTCCTGTACTTTTTGCAGATGATACAAATGTATTCTTCTCGCATAGTGATCTCTCTGTACTCATGGCCAAAGCTAATTCTGACTTAGAAAATATTTCTAAATGGTTCAAATTAAACAAATGATCTCTAAATGTTAAAAAATCAAGTTTCATCATATTGAGAATGTTGATTGATGAATGTTTAAGCTGGAAGAGTCATATTCATCTTGTACGTAACAAAATATCCAAGTCCATTGGCATCATTTGTAAATTCCAAAGTTTGGTTCATCAGAAGTATCTATTAACTCTGTACATTAGTTTAATTTACCCGTACCTCACATATTGCAATATCATCTGGGGAGCTACTTATCCTACACACCTACATAAGCTTCATATATTGCAAAAAAGATTTTGTAGAATCACAACATTTAGTGATTGGATTAATTCAGCTCCCCTCTTTAAACAGTTAAACATCCCAACCATCTTTAATAAGAATAATAATTAAATAAATACTTAACTTGTATTTTTATTTTCAAAGTATTGTTTGAGCCTGCACTCATCCCCTTGCCTTGTAAAGCCTTCTTTCAGTTTAATAGTGATGTTCCCAGCTTCAATACGAGACATGCCAAGTGGTTACAGCTGTCAGTATACCGCACTAGGCTCTGCCAGTTTTCTATTACAATCAGGGGCGCTCAGTTATGGAACAATAGTAATCATGTTGTATCTCAGTCAAACTCTCTCAATCATTTAAAACACAGACTGAGGATGTATCTGATGAACCAAACGTAATTGAATCAAACCAGCCTGATGTTTGTGTACTGTATCTCTGAATCATTACACATCCGCTTGCTATCTGGGACACATGGTATGTAGGCATTGTGTACAGAAAATTATGGCGAGGGTGCTAAGATGCTACTTATCCCACCTTCTGTTGTCCCTCAGCTCTTCATCTTCCGGGCCATTAAGGCCGATGGGGTGGACTTCACCCAGTGTGTGACCCACGGCAGCTTCAAAGAGCGGTGGCAGGAGACGGTGTACAACATGTTCGACTTCGTCACTCTCTACGTGTTCCCCCTGCTGGTCATGAGCTGCTGCTACACCCGGATCCTCGTGGAGATCAACCGGCAGCATCACAAGAACAAAGGTACTCCCATATGGAACCCATCTCCCTGATTCAGCACACATGACAAACTTATCAGGCTAAGTCTTGACTAGCTGGGAAGGTCTTGTCACATTCAACCACCAGTATGTAACAGTTCCTGTATTGCAAAGGGTCAACAAGTTAGGGTCAAAACACTGTCTCACGCGTCCTATGACCTGCTGAATGAATGAATGAATTTATTGATGGATTAATACACAACAAGAATCCAAAGGATAACATGAGGAAGTGTAAACACTTATTTCCGTCATGGTCCTGGAGCTGTTAAGACACATCAACATGTACATTACATTGACACAAACACATCATATGCTGCCAATGTCCATGCAGTTAGAGAATTAATTTGACTGGCAGTGTTCCCTTGACCGTAGCCAGGAAAGACGTAAATTATGAACAGAACGCGACGTCTTCCCTTCTCAAATGATCTCTTACGACGTCTTCCATTCTCAAATGATCTCTCACCTCTCCAGCTGGCGAGTCGTGCCTGAGGCGCAGCGGCACAGACATGATCCCCAAGGCCCGTATGAAGACACTAAAGATGACCATCATCATCGTGGTGTCCTTCATCGTCTGCTGGACGCCGTACTATCTGCTGGGTATCTGGTACTGGTTCCAGCCGGACATGCTGCAGGTCACGCCGGAGTACATCCACCACGCCTTATTCCTGTTCGGCCACTTGAACACGTGCTGCGACCCGGTCATCTACGGGTTCTACACCCCGTCCTTCAGGGCCGACCTGGCGGCGTGCTGGAGTTGCAGGAGGAAGACCAGGGATTCCCACGCTTCGCCCAGGTCTTTGGACCGATTGTCCGCCCAACAGGGCCCCCACAGTGGGGAGCAGGAGTCGGACGGTCCCAGTGTGGACCAGGCCAAAGGGACTACAGGATAGATGAGCCACATCACCCAGTGAGGTTGGAGGTCGATGGCATGCCAGCATGGAAAGTACAGTGAAAGAACTTTGAAGTATTCATGCGGATGCGACCAAACCCATTCTGTGGAGTATAGAGACTGTGAAGGCTGAGGAATGATGTCAAAATGGTGCCAACATGGTATGTGGAACCTTTGATGCTTTCAGGACATTGTTGAAGTGCTGGGAGAGGCACATGAAGGCCAAAGGTCAAACTTACCGTGAGGTGAGAAGGGATTAGTGAGTGAATACCATTTATGCCATTGTGGTGGCCCAGACAAACCACAGAGTAAAGCTCTAAAGCTTTTAATGCAGCACCCTCTCAATACAGGGTCTTGTCAAGAGGGCCTTCTCATGAAACAAATTAGACGAGACTGCTTTGGTAAGTGACAGTCACAGTGAGACAGTTCAGTTGGCAACTACAAACATATACAGTATACATTAGTTCAAGTCAAGAGACAAAGTTGGCAGTAAGTTCAAAGTAGAAGTTCTAAAAAGGTAATTTTTCATTAAGACATTCATTAAGTCTTTAGCTGGGATCACAGAGACAGACAAATGGAGATGGTTCTAGAAGGTAATTCAGGTTAATAAGACCCTGAAACCAGCATGTGTTGTCCTTCCTGAAGGTGATGCTGAATATAATTTCCTGATCACTGCACTAAGAGGATCCATGGGATACAAATACAATCCTACTGCCTTTGAACATTCATCTACAACAGTTAGTTGTTGCATTTCACGTTCTAGTTAAATTACTGTAAAATGGAGGGTAAATGTCTGTCTCCAACCCTTCCCCCTGAACAGAACCACACCCTGGTCCAGTAACCCCCTCAACAGAACCACACCCCATGGACAGAACCACACCCTGCTCCAATAACCCCCCTGAGCAGAACCACACCCTTCTCCAATAACCCCCCTGAACAGAACCACACGCTGGTCCAATAACCCCCTGAGCAGAACCACACAGAACCACATCCTGCTCCAATAACCCCCATGAACAGAACCACACCATGGTCCAATAACCCCCCTGAGCAGAACCACACAGAACCAAACCCTGCTCCAGTAACCCCCCTGAACAGAACCACACCCTGGTCCAGTAACCCCCTGAACAGAACCACACCCTGCTCCAATAACCCCCCTAAACAGAACCACACAGAACCACATCCTGCTCCAATAACCCCCCTGAGCAGAACCACACAGAACCACATCCTGCTCCAATAACCCCCCTGAACAGAACCACACCCTGCTCCACACCCCTCACAGCTGCCTGTAGAACATCCTACAGCCGGTAATAGCATGCAACACTGGGTGCATCGCAATCAGTTCAATTCAAGTTTCTCAGATGCAACAACTGTTACCATTCAACAGAAGGCTGCTTGAGAACATGTCCAGAGAACTGATGCATTCGCTGCATGTCACGGGTAAAAATGTCACTTGCCCTGTCGTAAAGATTCCCATCTCTGTGTTCATCCAGGACATTCACGCTTGACTACGTGCAAGTGCAGAACTACTGGAATGCAAGGTGACACTTCACGTTACAGCCTAATTTCTCGGTCTGTTTTTATGAGAGAAAAAAGAAATGTTTAAAAACATAATTTGTATTAAGCACAGTTGGTCCTCCACGGCAGTGCCTGATTCAGTACCACTCTTCAGCACGTTGTAAGTCAGCTCCATGTCCACGCTGGACTGTAAACAAAAGTGTAACCTTGTCAAATACAATAGGTTTCTAGTTTTGTTTACACTAGTCAACTTGGATAGTTATGCACTCACATTACCATTGTTAAAAGTAGAAGTCTGTCTGTCTGAGTGCAGGAAAGACACATTAACAAAGCTCATGAAGGGAATACACAAGACATATAATGATTTATAGCCTATGCGTGAGATGTCTTTGTGGTGTATATTTCCAGTTTAATACAGTCGAATGTCATGAATATCATATGTCCAGAAATATGAATTTCCATAGTGGGATATTGCATTCCCTCAACAAATGAGAACATTCCTGAGCCTGAAAAGCTATCAAACTATAGATATTTGTATTCAACAACGTTTCAAGAAAAGTAGATTTCTAGTTTTGTTTTTCCAACTTCAGATTTAGGTGTCAACCTTAGAAAACTATCCAACGTGAGCTACTATTTTAATGTCCTTTCCCGTATGCAAGACAGTTCACAAAACATTGAACTTGAGACTGATCACAGAAAAGATGAATACATACATTTTTTAATTTAAAGGTTCTCACTGAACAAAAGTACAGTTACAACCTTTGGTTGGCAGCCTGGATGCAATGCAACACGTGATGCTGTGCGACAAGTTAAACTGAGATGTTTTGTGTATTTTAGAATGCGCTATGTTGTCTGTGCGTTCAGTATATCAGAATGTTTTGCTGTTTGGGATTTCCAAGAATTAAAAATTATCCTAATTATCCAAAACGTATATCAGGATATCTTTTTAATTATCAGAGGAGTTATGTTTCACTGTTGCTCTCGTCTTCTGCGTTTCGCCTGTCTGCTTCTTTCTACATTCTTAAGCCCCAGACGCACTGGAAGAGTGTGACACTAGTGTTTTGAAATACACAAATAGTTTTAAATGGCCGCTCACGCACCAAAAGCGTTTTGAGGCGAGTCAAACTGCCTTGACGCTTCTACTCTGAACTTGTTTACATTTTGGAGCGTCAAATGGGGACAAATCCATCTAAATTAAATCAGCTCCCTATTCAAGCTGACGCCTGCAGTGCGCCATAGGAGCGTCAAATGAGGGAAGTCAAATGAAGCAAGTCAGTTGACTCTTCCAGTGCGTTTGGGGCTGTCGGGGAATAAACTTCTGGATGGAACACCCTGGAAAACAGAACCAAGGAAGAGACAGAGACCTGAAAGAGAGACAGACGGACAGACAGAGACGGGCAGACAGACAGGCAGACAGGAGGAGGCAGACAGACAGACAGGCAGACAGGAGGAGGCAGACAGACAGACAGGAGGGACACAAGGGAAATCAACCAATAATGCATTTCCAGAGGGTGAGGTGGACAGTAGGAGACAAAGAGACAGAGAAAGATACTGTAAGCAGAAAGAGATCAATAAAGCTACCTTGGATGCCACTGCAGAGGTTTTTCGTGACGAGGGGGGAATGTTGGGCACCGAACTCTTGGGATTGGTGGAGGCGGGGACATCAGGACATGAGCTGAGGACCATCAGTGTCTAATCAACTCAGGACAGAGACGAGGACAGACGGAGGATTCTAACAGGCCTCTTATCTGAGGGCTCCGTGTCACAGTTCAAACAGCCTTGCTGTCAGCCTTATCAGCCGAGCTCCACACACACACACACACACACACACACACACACACTTGAACGCATACAAACACACCTGCAGTTCCCACACCCACACAGATGTACACGCATTGTTTTCACGTGCATGCAAACATTTTATATGCGTGTATGTGTGTTGTGAAGTGTGCGTTTGTGTGTGTGTGTGTGTGTGTGTTTCTCTTTGTTCTCTCATCAGAATGTATATCTTGACTGGAACGTGGACTGAAATGTTCTCAGAGGCATGACAGATCTTCAGACTGAAATATGAAAACTCCATCTCAATCAATCAATCAATCAACCAACCAATTAATCAATCTATCAATATCATTTATTGAACCAGGTTAAAAACTTGTTGAGATTAAAAACCTCTTTTCCAAGAGTGACCTGGCCAAAAATGGCAGCATAAAAACATGGTTACAACAAAACCGACAAACAGACATACAAACAATACCGTGTGTAATAAGAGGGAACATGAGAGAAGACAGGTTACAGGATTCATTTCTGCTAAATAGGAATGTTTCTCAGTTCTCTCACATTGACACTTTCAGCCAAATTAGAGATACAAGATTGAAGATGAAACCGACATTGCAACTGTCTGCCAGGTGTCGGCACTTAACACTGATTGGAGAGGTACTGCATACTTGGAATAACGTAGCTGTTGTTGATGTTGTTGTTGTTGTCTGGTGTAAGCTTGAAGAGGCAGAGAGTAGAACAGCAAGCCATGCTGTTCTGGAGAAATGTGTTTTATCGCCCCTGCATGTGAGCCTCTGACGAGACACACGGTTTCACATGAGAAATAATGCAAATGGTCCTCGTCTCTTTCGCTTTCTCTCTCCCTCGGTCTCTCTCTCTCAGCACGAAGACAGAGACTGTAGATTAAATAATGGATGAATAATGGATTGCCACCCCACCCCACCCCGATGGGAGACTCCTGAGCTGTGATCAAAACCGTTCACTTACTCACTATTCCCTATTAGTGTTCCTCGTATAGTGAACTACAAAGGGAACGATTAAACGGTTTTCAGACAAGGGTGAGCCGAGCTGACTCGGGGCTCCGCCTCCTCGGTCGGGCAGGGCGTGGTCCTGTATGGGCGTGGTCCTATATGGGCGTGGTCCTGTATGGGCGTGGTCCTGTATGGCCGGGGTCCGCCTCCTCGGTCGGCAGGGCGTGGTCCTGTATGGGCGTGGTCCTGTATGGGCGTGGTCCTGTATGGCCGGGGTCCGCGCTCAAATCTGCAGGGCACAAGAGACGCAACGTTAGGCTCCGGTATGAAGACTAGCAGCGTGGCAGAGCTCCGCTGTCCCCAACTTACTGAGTCTAGTGACCGTCTGTGCGCTCCTCTCCCTGGGCTTTTGTGCCCAGTAAATTGGCTGCAGCCGGTGAGTTGAGTTGATTGGCCAGGCGTGGCCAGGTGCTTCTCGTTAGATTGAAGATGTCGTTGGTGATTGTCGTTCATCTTCCCAGCCTCAGTTTAACTCCAGTTAACATAAAAAAGTAGTTTTATTTTGTTATTTTCATACTTTAAAATTGACCAGAATGCAGGAAACAAAAGTGACTCAACCCCCTCATACACACACACACCTCACTGCTTTGGTTTGGAAATTCTCCCAATTTTTTAGGTCTCAAGGTTGGAAAATACAGGAATCTTCACACACAGCCACAGGCCATCAGCTGCAGGTCTGGTAGGAATCTACCACACAGGCCATCAGCTGCAGGTCTGGTAGGAATCTACCACACAGCCACAGGCCGTCAGCTGCAGGTCTGGTAGGAATCTACCACACAGCCACAGACCATCAGCTGCAGGTCTAATAGGAATCTACCACACAGCCACAGGCCATCAGCAATCAGCATCCAGGTCTAGCTGACCTTGTTTTCTTTTGTTTCTCTTGATTACATGGTAACCTGCTCCATGATTGATTTCTACGCCTCTGAATCCAGAAGTATGGTTCTGCTGTGACGTACAGTACACAGCAGACAGTCGTTGTACTCTGATGGCGTACCGCTTCCATGGAAATATGAACTAAGGCCATGTTTCACGTTCAGTCACTCTAAGAAAAGTCAATTGAGAAAAGATTTTCTCTGCTGTTAAACATATTGACAAGACAGGGGTAGCTAGAGGAGGGTACTCCTTCTGTTTCTGCCCTGTGAAGAGTCTTTCTGCCCTGTGATGAGGTAAAACCCAGGTATTCACAAACGTTTGTGATGAATTATAGGTTATCTTCACGCAGAATACATTTGGGGTTCAAAACTCAATGTAGCAGCTTTATTTTAGAGGTTTAGTGAAGGTCATGGGGAACATTCAGAATGTAAAGACGCCACAACAGTTAAGAAATTAGACTCTTCCAACAAATACAACCAGATATCTGGTGTTGCCAGGCTTTGATGGGGAAATTGTCCACAAGTGAGTCTTTGTAAAGCACTGTGTTTTGATCAACTGCTTCTACTCTTGAGAGACAGCTTTTGTGTAACTTATACAGGTCAAAGAAATCTACTTGTAAACTTGTACTTGACTCTTAAATACTTTGTGTGCTCAATAAAACCACACCTATGTCCTCTAAAGTGTAATGATAACCAATGCCAGCATGAAATTGCTGAGGAGCAGCCATTACATATTCGTGGCGCCTCAATCATCACAGCTGAGGTCCATCCACTCCTCTACCCTCCTGACGGGCGCTAGCTTTGCTAACTACCACATGCTTCTGCAGTCCTGTACATCCGCAGTCCCTGACAGAAATAACAAGCAACATTACAGGACTCGGAGCAACAACAGAGTCGAAACATCCTTTTAATTTGAGCTCAAAACTAGGAATACTAATATAAGTCATTACTCTTTTTTTCATGAGCTCCCCAGTCGACATTCAGTTTAAAGATAATTGAGATTCTTGGCAGGAAACCAATATGCGACCTAGCACTCTATTACGCTCTGTATCCTCTGGTAATGAGGAGATAGGGATGTTTAGAGGGCAAAAAAACGTCATGATCCAGCATTGCTCTCTGATTATGACTTGAAGCTTGGTTGGAACCAAGAGCAGACATCCTAGAGCAGACATCCTAGAGCAGACATCCTAGAGAAGACATTCTAGAGCAGAGATCCTAGAGCAGACATCCTAGAGCAGACATCCTAGAGCAGACCTCCTAGAGAAGACATCCTAGAGCAGACATCCTAGAGCAGACGTCCTAGAGCAGACATCCTAGAGCAGACATCCTAGAGAAGACATCCTAGAGCAGATATCCTAGAGCAGACATCCTAGAGCAGACATCCTAGAGCAGACATCCTAGAGCAGAGATCCTAGAGCAGACATCCTAGAGCAGACATCCTAGAGCAGACATCCTAGAGCAGACATCCTAGAGCAGACATCCTAGAGCAGATATCCTAGAGCAGACATCCTAGAGCAGACATCCTAGAGCAGACATCCTAGAGCAGACATCCTAGAGCAGACATCCTAGAGCAGAGATCCTAGAGCAGAGATCCTAGAGCAGACATCCTAGAGCAGACATCCTAGAGAAGACATTCTAGAGCAGAGATCCTAGAGCAGACATCCTAGAGAAGACATTCTAGAGCAGACATCCTAGAGCAGACATCCTAGAGAAGACATTCTAGAGCAGACATTCTAGAGCAGACATCCTAGAGCAGACATCCTAGAGAAGACATCCTAGAGCAGATGTTCAAATTGGATGTCTGCTCTAGGTTCCAGCCCGCTCTCTGATTATGACTTTGTTTATTTCCTTGTTTGCTGATGAAGAACACATTTCCAGACAGTCTGGGGGGGATATCAGACCTCCCCAAGTTCAAAAGGTTTTGAAGTGTGTTAACGTTTTCATGAGAAATAGAGGGTATACATCATGAAATACGTGTTTACCTCGTTTGACTTCATTTGACTGTTTAAGAAGCCATGGTTTTCTTTCTTTTTAATCAGCCAGGGAAACATTATCTCCGAGGGTGGCAAATACATTCAAACAAAACAAAGGCCTGACAACATGACCTTTTGATCCACCGCATAATGACTTGTAAATGTTTACTCTATCTGTTATGATCCAAAATCACTATGCTGCTGCTGTGTCCATTCCAGAGAGCTGGATGGGTGTTCTGACCTGCAGAACCAAACCCTGCTTGCCTCTGTGGAGCGCAGGGGAGAGTGTGGAGCGCAGGGGAGAGTGTGGAGCGCAGGGGAGAGTGTGGAGCGCAGGGGAGAGTGTGGAGCGCAGGGGAGAGTGTGGAGCGCAGGGGAGAGTGTGAACGCGTGTGGGGGCCGTCTCCCTGAGAGGCAGGGCAGAGATACGGATCTCTGTCAGCCTGGGAGGACTATCACAACCTGGGAGGACTATCACAGCCTGGGAGGGTTATCACAGCCTGGGAGGGCTATCACAGCCTGGGAGGGCTATCACAGCCTGGGAGGACTATCACAGCCTGGGAGGACTATCACAGCCTGGGAGGGCTATCACAGCCTGGGAGGGTTATCACAAGAGCCCAGCAGCCTGGGAGGACTATCACAAGAGCCCAGCAGCCTGGGAGGACTATCACAGCCTGGGAGGGTTATCACAACCTGGGAGGACTATCACAGCCTGGGAGGGTTATCACAGCCTGGGAGGGCTATCACAGCCTGGGAGGACTATCACAGCCTGGGAGGACTATCACAAGAGCCCAGCAGCCTGGGAGGACTATCACAGCCTGGGAGGACTATCACAGCCTGGGAGGACTATCACAAGAGCCCAGCAGCCTGGGAGGACTATCACAAGAGCCCAGCAGCCTGGGAGGACTATCACAGCCTGGGAGGGTTATCACAGCCTGGGAGGACTATCACAGCCTGGGAGGACTATCACAGCCTGGGAGGCTATCACAGCCTGGGAGGACTATCACAGCCTGGGAGGACTATCACAGCCTGGGAGGACTATCACAGCCTGGGAGGGTTATCACAAGAGCCCAGCAGCCTGGGAGGACTATCACAGCCTGGGAGGACTACCACAGCCTGGGAGGACTATCACAGGAGCCCAGAGCCAATTGTTTTTTAGGGTTAGGGTGAGGGTTAGGGTTACAGTAGGCTTGGGGTTAAGGTAAGGGAATATGAATGTGTGTGTGTGTGTGTGTGTGTGTGTGTGTGTGTGTGTGTGTGTGTGTGTGCGTGTGTGCGTGTGCACTAATGCGTGCACATGAGCAAACATAACGCAAGGTATTGTGGGACATTTGGGGCAAATAAAGGGTCGACAAGAGACTGAGTTGTTGTAGCACACTGGGATAAACGCTGTGTGGTTTGTATTTCTTATCTAGCGTAAAAACACGCTGGAATGAGGACCTATTTGCTGTATTATAAACTGCAATCACCATTTAGACATTAACCGAGGAGGAGACAGGGAAATAAACATTGGGCCGTGGTGACAGGAGGTCAATAAAACTAGCTAAAGTACGTAGATCTGTCATATCTTGAAAAAAGTAGAAGGGAAATAATCGTTGAGCAGTGACAGCTCTGCCTGCTTGGTGAAGTTTTATTGATCCCAGGTGTCACGGCATTTATTTCCTCTCGCTCCCTCTTAGTTTCATCTCAAACTTGGTGCAGTCATTTTTCATCACAACACCTGATTCAGCTGTCAATAGATCAGAGGGACGTGTCCCTCCTTCATCACCTGTCTAATCACCTGACCACCGACTGGGTACTTTTGATCCTTACAATTTATTTAAAACTAGCAAACTGGCCTACAATACTAGCAAGCTCGACTCAGTGACTTTATACTGTACCAGGCAGACCAATATACTGTAACGTACCAAATAAGTGTCACATTTATTCGTGAAATATAGCTGGCTAGCATAACCAGTTTGTCAGCAATTTGTTTTGACAACTAGACAGATGTTGCACAGCAAATAAGCAGTATACCTCGTTCATAGCTAGCTAAATCAGGTCTGGCATTTGTTTTGGTCTGGATGTCATCCTTGTTCCTCCAGAGAATATTGCTACCATTTCAAATTCCATAGCAACATGATTGTTTTAGGAACTGCTTTTATTGGCGGAAAAATAATCTATATAATCTATAATCTTTATATAATCTATATAAAATATGATATACTGTAGTCTGTATTTATCCAATAATATTTCCCGATGATAAAACCATTGTAGACTATAAAAGCAGTAACACTCGAAGCCATGCTTTATCATATGTTATTGCTTAATTAAATACCATGTGGTAGCATAATCAATTATGGGAAATTACTCCAATTCTGAATCTCTTAAAATATTGATTATTACAATGAAGTAAATGTGTGTACAGTACCAGTTTAATACAAATACAACAGGTAAAATAAGTAAAATGGCAATTCTCAAATAGCTGATACTACCCAGAAGGCAATGCACCAAGACGTGGCTGCCTATTCTCATTAGGCACTTTAGACCGATAACAGATACTGTAACACAGAGGAACTCACCCAGATAGCAAGCGGATCTGGGCCATATACAGGCCAGATCTGGCCCTTGTGGCTTAGTTCCGGCCCATATATGGCCCAGAATCATTACACATCCGCTTGCTATCTGGGAAACCAAAGCCAAATCAATAGCATGTTACAAAAGACTCCTGAAACCATGAACAAGGTCCAGTGATCCAAAGGTCACCTTCACAACAACGGACAAGGCAGAGAGAGGAGGGATTGTGTTACAGACAAGCAGTACACGACCAGTGATCACTTCAGAGACTAGTCAATACGAACATGGGATGTTCTGCATCTCTCATACCGAGCGCTCTACGGAAACGCACAAGGAAGGCAGGGCCAGGATCACCTGAAGTTTGGCTTTGCTACTACCAAGCAATATAAATGGTTTTGAGTAGTCTATGAAAAGGTTAGGGTTACAAACAGGTTGGTACAGGAGGATTTATCTGTACTATGACAGATATGTTGAGTGCTTGTCTGCGTGTTAGTCTGTCTACTTGTATCTCTCCACAACCCCACAACCAGGCCACTGTGTTGGGTTGGGTTCAGAACCAACGCTAGCTAGCTGTATATATCAATCAATCAATCAATCAAAGCTTTATTTGTATAGCGCATTTCATACCCAGAGGCAACACAATGCGCTTTACAGAGAACAAGGGAGGAGGGCATACGACCCACCCCTACATATTCCAGAGGGAAGAAAAAAAAAAGTATCACCCGGGGGCCAGATAAGTGAGCTGTAAAAATTCTTCCCTGACCCCTCTCAACAAGGCGATCGAGCAAGCTCCAGGAGTATGTTTGTCTACCGGCTAAGAACATTTATAAAGCAATAAATTACATTAAATTACATTTCAGAGTAAGAAAGGCTAAAAAGCATCATAGGAGAGACATGGCAAATACTGGTGTGTTTGCTATATGGGTCTTTTCCAGTGACCAGTGTGGTACAGGGCGGTTAGTATGTAGACTCTCACCCGTTGTGCTGCCTGTACTGGTCCTGATGTAGCCGACATATTCACAAGAAAAAACATCATAAGAAAGAAAAAAGGTGTGTCCAAGGCAACTCTTCAAAAGTGAAAAAGCCTTTATTAAAAGCGGCTAATAGTGGGTCTCTCAGACCAACATGTTTCCCCAGCTCACGGCCTTTATCGGGGTATCATGGTCAGGATGACACCCTGATAACCCCTAACCCTGACAAGCTGGTCCAAACATGCTGGTCTGATATATCCACTATGAACTCGCCGCTTTGAATAAAGGCTTTTTAATCGTTGAAGAGTTTCTTGGACACCTTTGTCTTTCTGATGCATGGGATCCCTCCCCCGAGTGAGTCCAGAAGAACCCCTCCATCTCTCTCTATGAGTTCACCTGAGGAACGCTGCTGCCCTCTCCTTCCTCTGGTCTTGTTCTTAAAAAACAAGTTGTAAAATGATTTAGGGGCCAACATCTCTGGCAAGTTGCTGCCACATGCCACGCGCCCCGGAGGTGTCAGGAACATGAGCTCCCCTGGATCCTGTCACAAGCCGTCTAGCTGACGACGCGGATCAAACCAGCGCCAGGGTGAAGCCGCTGAACCAGCCGGCCCCGAGGGAGCCGACGGCAAGATGGAGGTGAAATAAGAGGCCTCGCTCACGCCATCCCTGCCGTGGGGGAAAGAGATGTTCTCTGAGACGTGCTTCTGGTGAAGAGGTTTGGCCAAAACGCCACAGGATTGCAAGCTGGGTGTTTGAATCGTCTGGCTTCACAGTTGTGTCAATTACTTACAGTACCTGTATTACAGTATATGAACAGACATTTGAATAGACATTTTAAATGACTACTAGGTACAGCGCTGCATACCATTAAATGACTACTAGGTACAGCGCTGCATACCATTAAAACATGAATACATGACGACGGCCCTGAAATTGAATTTGACAGCACAACATCCTCTAGTACAGTAATGGTGTTGCATGTATGATTCCGCCTTCTTGGATTTAAATAAATACATTTTAAAAATCAAAACAGTTAACACAAAGAAATGTCCTTTTACAGGGCGTTCAATAATAATGAAATAAAAACAAACTTGGTGAGTAGCACATCTGGTATGGCAACAACAACAAAAAATGACAGAATGCTTCTTTAAGTGATTGTGGTTCTGGGAGTAAATCCCCTTAAGTGTCAAATGAAGAATAACGTACTCCCACACACTTTCTCTCTGCTTTTTAATGGTCAACGTTTCGTTTTCTACCTTCATTCAGGACAGATTTTGAAGAATGCTTCTTTGAAATGTGTCAGTCGGAGAAAAACAAATAATAAACAGCCTCACAAGACACCGCTAAATGGTACCAAATAAACTGAGAGACATGCGCCGAGGGAGGGTTGGTCTGAGGACCCGAGGGAGGGAGGGTTGGTCTGAGGACCCGAGGGAGGGAGGGTTGGTCTGAGGACGCGAGGGAGGGTTGGTCTGAGGACCCGAGGGAGGGTTGGTCTGAGGACCCGAGGGAGGGAGGGTTGGTCTGAGGACCCGAGGGAGGGTTGGTCTGAGGACCTGAGGGAGGGTTGGTCTGAGGACCCGAGGGAGGGTTGGTCTGAGGACCCGAGGGAGGGAGGGTTGGTCTGAGGACCCGAGGGAGGGTTCGTCTGAGGACCCGAGGGAGGGAGGGTTGGTCTGAGGACCCGAGGGAGGGTTGGTCTGAGGACCCGAGGGAGGGAGGGTTGGTCTGAGGACCCGAGGGAGGGTTGGTCTGAGGACCCGAGGGAGGGTTGGTCTGAGGACCCGAGGGAGGGAGGGTTCATCTGAGGACCCGAGGGAGGGTTGGTCTGAGGACCCGAGGGAGGGTTGGTCTGAGGACCCGAGGGAGGGTTGGTCTGAGGACGCGAGGGAGGGTTGGTCTGAGGACCCGAGGGAGGGTTGGTCTGAGGACCCGAGGGAGGGTTGGTCTGAGGACCCGAGGGAGGGTTGGTCTGAGGACCCGAGGGAGGGTTCGTCTGAGGACCCGAGGGAGGGTTGGTTTGAGGACCCGAGGGAGGGTTGGTCTGAGGACCCGAGGGAGGGTTGGTCTGAGGACCCGAGGGAGGGAGGGTTGGTCTGAGGACCCGAGGGAGGGTTGGTCTGAGGACCCGAGGGAGGGTTGGTCTGAGGACCCGAGGGAGGGTTGGTCTGAGGACGCGAGGGAGGGTTGGTCTGAGGACCCGAGGGAGGGTTGGTCTGAGGACCCGAGGGAGGGAGGGTTCGTCTGAGGACCCGAGGGAGGGTTGGTCTGAGGACCCGAGGGAGGGAGGGTTCGTCTGAGGACCCGAGGGAGGGTTGGTCTGAGGACCCGAGGGAGGGTTGGTCTGAGGACCCGAGGGAGGGTTGGTCTGAGGACCCGAGGGAGGGTTGGTCTGAGGACCCGAGGGAGGGAGGGTTGGTCTGAGGACCCGAGGGAGGGAGGGTTGGTCTGAGGACCCGAGGGAGGGTTGGTCTGAGGACCCGAGGGAGGGTTGGTCTGAGGACCCGAGGGAGGGAGGGTTCATCTGAGGACCCGAGGGAGGGTTGGTCTGAGGACCCGAGGGAGGGAGGGTTGGTCTGAGGACCCGAGGGAGGGTTGGTCTGAGGACCCGAGGGAGGGAGGGTTCATCTGAGGACCCGAGGGAGGGTTGGTCTGAGGACCCGAGGGAGGGAGGGTTCATCTGAGGACCCGAGGGAGGGTTGGTCTGAGGACCCGAGGGAGGGTTGGTCTGAGGACCCGAGGGAGGGTTCGTGTGAGGACCCGAGGGAGGGTTGGTCTGAGGACCCGAGGGAGGGTTGGTCTGAGGACCCGAGGGAGGGAGGGTTGGTCTGAGGACGCGAGGGAGGGTTCGTCTGAGGACCCGAGGGAGGGTTCGTCTGAGGACCCGAGGGAGGGTTGATCTGAGGACCCGAGGGAGGGTTCGTCTGAGGACCCGAGGGAGGGTTGGTCTGAGGACGCGCTCGAGAGAGAGACGGCCTGTTGTTGTTGTGGTTTGAGAGCACTGTGCCACGGTAGGGCTGAGGATGCTCATGATATTACAGCTCAGCGCCAGAAATTCCATTAGGCTCATCTGAGGGTAATTGAATCGATAAATGGCCTGTAAGCCTAGATTAGACTCGTTTTATCACCAGGAGGGATTTAATTTAACTGCAGAACCTCAATGAACTGCAGGCGTCCATTTTGTGTTAAGTGCTCCACGGTTATTTACTGCATCAGCAACATGGTCACTTCTGTTATTACTCAACCATTTGTTATTACTTCTGTTATTACACAACCATTTGTTACTTCTGTTATTACACAAACATTTATTACTTCTGTTATTACACAAACATTTGTTACTTCTGTTATTACACAAACATTTATTAGCCTACTTCTGTTATTACACAAACATTTGTTATTACTTCTGTTATTACACAAACATTTGTTATTAGTTCTGTTATTACACAAACATTTATTACTTCTGTTATAACACAAACATTTCAAACACATGGAGTTTCAAATGTTTGTCACAAGAAGAAATACAATAACTACTGTATGACAGCCCTTAAAATGTTTGTCGCTGCATGAGTTAAATTGCATCTGTTTATGATTTGTTTGTCATTTTCTCAGTCCAACAGCTGACATCTATACTGCAAACAAGTCCTTGGATAGAGATTGTGCCTCAATACTGTGTATCTCTCCTCATCTCCATCCATAAGAGTATTGATTTGAAAAGGTACAGTAAGAAAGAGGGAGAGAATGTTCCAGACTATTCAGACCCAGGTAAGGTGACCCCCCTCTATTCAGACCCAGGTAAGGTAACCCCCCTCTATTCAGACCCAGGTAAGGTAACCCCCCTCTATTCAGACCCAGGTAAGGTGACCCCCCTCTATTCAGACCCAGGTAAGGTAACCCCCCTCTATTCAGACCCAGGTAAGGTAACCCCCCTCTATTCAGACCCAGGTAAGGTGACCCCCCAGGTAAGGTAACCCCCCTCTATTCAGACCCAGGTAAGGTGACCCCCCAGGTAAGGTAACCCCCCTCTATTCAGACCCAGGTAAGGTGACCCCCCTCTATTCAGACCCAGGTAAGGTGACCCCCCAGGTAAGGTAACCCCCCTCTATTCAGACCCAGGTAAGGTGACCCCCCTCTATTCAGACCCAGGTAAGGTAACCCCCCTCTATTCAGACCCAGGTAAGGTGACCCCCCTCTATTCAGACCCAGGTAAGGTAACCCCCCTCTATTCAGACCCAGGTAAGGTGACCCCCCAGGTAAGGTAACCCCCTCTATTCAGACCCAGGTAAGGTGACCCCCCAGGTAAGGTAACCCCCCTCTATTCAGACCCAGGTAAGGTGACCCCCCTCTATTCAGACCCAGGTAAGGTAACCCCCCTCTATTCAGACCCAGGTAAGGTAACCCCCCTCTATTCAGACCCAGGTAAGGTAACCCCCCTCTATTCAGACCCAGGTAAGGTAACCCCCCTCTATTCAGACCCAGGTAAGGTGACCCCCCAGGTAAGGTGACCCCCCTCTATTCAGACCCAGGTAAGGTGACCCCCCAGGTAAGGTAACCCCCCTCTATTCAGACCCAGGTAAGGTGACCCCCCAGGTAAGGTAACCCCCCTCTATTCAGACCCAGGTAAGGTGACCCCCCAGGTAAGGTGACCCCCCTCTATTCAGACCCAGGTAAGGTGACCCCCCCTCTATTCAGACCCAGGTAAGGTAACCCCCCTCTATTCAGACCCAGGTAAGGTAACCCCCCTCTATTCAGACCCAGGTAAGGTGACCCCCCAGGTAAGGTAACCCCCCTCTATTCAGACCCAGGTAAGGTGACCCCCCAGGTAAGGTGACCCCCCTCTATTCAGACCCAGGTAAGGTGACCCCCCAGGTAAGGTGACCCCCCTCTCTGCGGTGTATTCAGACCCAGGTAAGGTGACCCCCCAGGTAAGGTGACCCCCCAGGTAAGGTAACCCCCCTCTCTGCGGTGTTGTATCTGTACCACAGATGTTTTCTTCTTAATGAAAAGGCTGATCTTGTCTGCAGGCTCTCCCTCTCTATGCAGAAGAGATTAGACCTGCGTTGGCGTCCAGGTTCTCTGTCTCTCAGCCGTGTTCAGGAGTGTTAATGTCTCTCAGCCGTGTTCAGGAGTGTTAATGTCTCTCAGCCGTGTTCAGGAGTGTTAATGTGATGGAGACAGCTGTTAGAGCAAAGCGCCCCGTCACACTTCAATGGCCCATTCAAAACACAACTATATGTTTTCATGACAACACGCTAATTAATGGATCGACTGGCATCTGCATCCATAGGCCATACAGGACACACACACACACACACACACACACACACACACACACACACACACACACACACACACACACATACACACAGAGGACCCTAACCCTGTATCCACCAGGAAGACGGAGGGAAGAGAAGGAGGGAAGAGAAGGAGGGAAGAGAAGGAGGAAGAGAAGGAGAGAAGGAGCTGGACAGACATGTGTATGGAGGGAGGCCCTTCTTCATTACAGTATGAATAAAATAATAATACTAATAACACAAATATTAATCATATCATTATTATTATTATAATTTAGGTGAAAATGTACTCATTTAAAAATTTTAATATGCTGGATGGACAAGCAAAGCAAATGTTCACTAACAAAAACATCACTGATATGAATTGAAGTACAGAATTACATGCTGTTAGCAATATGTCCTGCAGTGACCTCCAGACAAAGACAGAATTAGCAGAATATGATCGTCTGTCTCGCTCAGGGTCTAACTTTGCACCCATTAAAATGCCTGTACCGTGTGTGGATGTGTATTTATAGCACTTATAAATAATTGATAGGATATATTATTTCCTAGAAAGGAGGGAAAGGGAGGTGGATGGATATTGTAGGTGAGGAGAAAGTGATGGATGTTAGGGCTAGCCAGGCATTGCTGACACACATATAAACATCAGGCTGTCTACATGCCTTTAATGCTTGGTTAGATCTCTCTCTCTCGCTCTCTCTCTCACGCTCTCTCTCTCGTGCTCCCTCTCTTGCTCTCTCTGAGATTAACTGCTTCGGAGGGACAGTATCTTAAGCTCGGCCCTTCACATCTCTCTCTTAGTCAGGGGATTTTGTTCCAAAGATTTAGAAAACTGCTCAAGTGCTTCCACTCTGGAGACCACTGCTCAATCTCCAAGAAATCTGGCTTGTCCATAGCCTGACTCTCAGAATGAATTATCATTTTATTTCACGGGGTTTGGACTGGAATAGAGCTCTGGACTTAACAAACGCAGTAATACCTGTTAGGGTTTGAGGCTGGTGGAGGTAGGACCCAATAGCAGACAGCAGGCAGGCAGTGCAGGTTCAGAATAAAGGAATTTAATGTCCAAAAAGAACAAATAGAGGAACACCGGGAGGGAACACTAACATTGACAATGAACCGACAGAGAACAAAGGAAACAGGAGGGTATATATACTCTGGGAGAACAATCAAGGAACAACGCACAGGTGAGCAACGAGACATAACGAGGTAACATAACATAACAGGTGCAGACGATCACCCAGACAAGGACATGGAGGGATTCCAACAAGACACCAACACAAGGACAGAGGAACAAGGACACAAGGGAAGGGAACAGGGAACGAGGCTGGGACATAGAACTAGAGGGGGGAACTAGAGGGCCAGGAGAGGGACTGGAGTGATGTGAGACTAGTGAGGGGACAGGTGTCTAGAGCTGGGAGGACACAAACCAACATAGAAGACAAGACAACAGACAAGACGACGAACACAAGACCAAACACACGAGGCAGAACAAAACCAAGTGACACTGACCAAAGTGTACAAAAGTCTCTGGGGTAGTGCAGGGGCAGTCACTGGGAGGGGAGGTGCTCCTCTAGGGGTAGTGCAGGGGCAGTCACAGGGAGGGGAGGTGCTCCTCTAGGGGTAGTGCAGGGGCAGTCACTGGGAGGGGAGGTGCTCAGGGTCCAGGAAGGTCCAGGGGCTCAGGGTGAGGAATCCAGGGGACAGGAGCAGGGGGTGAGCAGGGCGACCCAGGGGTCCGGGGTGAACCAGGGGCTCTAGCAGCACTAGACTAGGCCTAATCAGGTTGAACAGCTCTACTAGACTAGGCCTAATCAGGCTAACCCGCTCTACTAGACTAGGCCTAATCAGGACTAGAGCTCTACTAGACTAGGCCTAATCAGGACTAGAGCTCTACTAGACTAGGCCTAATCAGGCTAACCAGCTCTACTAGACTAGGCCTAATCAGGCTAACCAGCTCTACTGCATACGCGCGTGTGTGTGTGTGTGTGTGTGTGTGTGTGTGTGTGTGTGTGTGTGTGTGTGTGTGTGCGTGTGTGTGTGGAAGACCAGCTGGGCGCTGAGTAAACTGGCAAACAACATAGCAGGCAGCATCTGTAGATACCAGAGAGCCTCTCAGGCCCAGACGGGATTGGCACTCTGTTTACTTCCTGTTTCATCTAATCGCTGAGATCTGGAATGTTCCTATATCTGTGGCGCTGTTAGCCGACTTTAATTAAATGAGCACCTAGGGCTAATCCTGTACTGTGGGGTAGAAAGCATACTAGCTCACAAGAATGCACGCTTTGGTTAAGGAGCTAATTCTAAACATTGTTGGCATTGGTGAAGCCAAGTGAGACTGTGGGATTTTAATCTGCGTTAGTATTTACATTGTAATCATACCATTGCTCTAGAGGGACAATGCTATTTTTAGCTACAGGGCAAGTTTGGTCAAATACTGAAACACACCTTTCAGTCTGATGTGAACTGTTCAAGGCTGTGGAAAAACTAGGTGCCTTTTTGACTTTTTCAGTACCTTCAAGTACAGGGTTATGGAATCTAGCCTTGCAAATGAGAACTCGTGAAACACAGATGTCTACTAAACGGTTTTAGTTTTATTTGGTTTTCATGTGTCATTTCATGTGAAAGGAGGCAAAACAGAAATAAAAACAGGCATGTTGTTTTAGTTGACATTTTCAAACAAACGTGTCACCCAGAGACCCCAGAACCACTACTGTAGATCTCACTCTGGTTCACCTCCGTTAAACACGGGTCCAGAAACACAGGCGGAGGTCTCTGGTTATGCCTGAAAGAATAATACATTTGATCTCGTGTCTTCCTCTTTCCGCTGGTCTGGGACCAGTTTCTAAAAGCAGTTTAAAGCTTTGGGGTTTCAGGGATGACACACATATTGAAGAAAGGAATGGTTTTAGAGAAAAGAAAATTATGAACATTAAAGCATCGCTTTTCTCATTGGTTCTAGCTTCATTTCACTACTTTTTCTTCTACATTTTGTATGTGTTTTACTACTCAATGTAAATGTTTAGCAAGAGGTAGGTTGTGCGTCTGGCTCTGAGAAACTCTCAATCGATAGGCTATATTCAGGACCTACTCATTTACCTATTCATCTCAAATAAAACTTATTCATTGTAAAAGAAGTATATTTTACAGTGTTAAATGGCATAGTAATACACGTTCCACCTGATGTCAAAGTATGGACCCAAATACACAACAGTTGTGTAGAATATGGCTTAGGAAATCTCCTATATGGCTTACTATGGTATGGCAAGTGTCCATCTTTGCAAATTAACTTAAATAACAAGGTTGATACTTAATAGAAAAAGGGTGAAATAGGTTATAAAAGTTAGGAGTTCTGATACGAGTGTGTTTATACATTTAGAGAGAGTACGAAGGTTTGAATTATCCATCCTGGTCAAAATTCATGACGTCATATTCATATTCAATACAATGCTTATTACCCTACCTTTTGCAGACAACACACCATCCTGTTCCAAAATCACATTTTTCTAGCCAACATTTTCACTTCATTCAACTACAAAAAGTCAAAAGGCCAACCAGTATTAAAAAAAAATAAAGGGAGGGGTAGGGGAATTAGAAATTGGCAATAATTATAATATTAATAACAATAACAATAACATTTGAAAGATGAACTCATTATTAGGACTTCATTTTGGCCACATTCCCCCTACACAGCAAAACAACAGTGAGAGGAAACATAATCAATAACATGAAAGAAATGTTCTGCAAAAGAACAGCCAAACTTAGAATCAACATCTTTTTTTAAAAACTTTTTTGTCGTTTTGTTCAAAGAAATATTGGGTCTCAACTTAATGTCTTGTAAGTCAGAGTATAAAATATTGACAATTTTCTGACGTTTTTCTGTTTTATCTCCTTTTGGTATCGTGTTTGTTATATTCAAATAGCTATTAAATTCAAAACACAAAACGAGTGTTAGATGAGGCGTTGACAGTAGAGGGGAAGGCGTTGGTGACGGCGTTGGTGACGGCGTTGGTGACAGCCTTGGCCCTGACGTTAGAGCTCCAACCTTGAGCAAACATGGTGCCTTTATGGTTGATCTTATTTAAGCCTTCAATCAACACTTCTAGAACAAGTGATGGACAACCAAAGATCAGTCAGAACAGAAACGTCTAGTGATGGACAACCAAAGATCAGTCAGAACATAAACGTCTAGTGTCGCTTAAATAATTTATAGCTGTGCAAGCACAATATATTTTGAGTCTTTGAAAAACCAACAGAATCCTAATATGACTTGAATAACATCATAACCTGTCAATTATTCTGTGGAGGAATAGTTCCAATAATGAAGAAAGGCAGCTCTACACCAGAGCAAGCTCAAAGTTTACTAACTGTCAGTCACTCAAGGAACACACACACACTAACCATGCATACTGTACACACTCAGGTAGCTACAGTATGTGTTTAGGTAATGAATAAATGTAACTGAATTTTATTTTAATATATATGTTAAAATATGTATGAGGTATTTGGTCATAGTATTTCATCATAGAATTCAAAAGACAGCTATTTGGCAATATCAACTCCATCCTTATAAAGACAGATCTTCTTGTGACAATATGAAAATATATATTGAAGTTTCAGTTTTCAAAGCAAAATATTGTATTGAAAGGAAAATGAACATATGCAGTGTTCCATGTTCTAAAGGTCTGTCAGTTACACACAAGAGAACCAACCATGAACATGTAGTGTTACAGGACTAGGACTTGGTAAAGGTACTGTAGTTGCTTAACAGAACGTTGTTCTGTTGCTTTGAGGGACGCGTGGTTTGTCTTGGAATAATGGCAACCTCTTAAAAACACGAATCATTCATCAACAACAGACTGGGAATGAAGATAAAGACTGAAAACCATAACAATTTTAAATCTTTGGATATCGTTCAACTTGGTTTTCATAGAATATTTGGAAAGTTCCGGTTGAAACAGTGGTCTACAGAAGAAAGCTAATATTGCGCCATGTGAGTTTGAGGGGCTCATTTGAACACAAAGAGACAGAATGGAGAGAGAACTGAAGTGGTCTACCGACCTTCACAATAACAGCAGGTTTCCATGACAACAGGGACACTTCAAATCAATACTTGTTGGCAGGAGACAAAAAGCGTCCTGAAATTGGCCATCTCTGCAACAATACACATTTTGAATACAGACATGGAATTATGCTGAAAAGGGCAAGAACTTCCTTTGCTTCTTGCATTGAATGCAAGCAAAGTTAGGGTCAGTTCCATTATGTCCATCCTTTCCTGCAACGTTCAAAACAACATGTGGGCTGTGGTTGAGGCTAGCGCCTGTCTGGCAGGCCTGCGGTGTTTTGAATCCCGATGCTCTTTTTCCTCGTAATCTCTCCTCAGAGTGGGTGAGACAGGAAGGAGAGAGAGGTTCCACAAGCGGTGTTACGGTGAACACAGCCCCCCCTCTCTCGTTCGCTGAGGGAAAACGTTGCCTCTGACATGCAGCGCTCCACAGCTGGGCTTGAAGACATCGTGGGACATCGAGAGCAGAAGACTCTCCATCGCCCAGCTGGGACGCCCCTGCACAGCTGGAGGTAGATGTGCTCAGATCATCGCCATGTGCTTCCGTGTGGCACAAACCGGTGTTAAGGCCGAACACTGGACGATCCATACGACGTGAATGTTGAGGTTCAGGGTTTGGGGCTCGTTGTTGAGCTCTTGAAGCGACGGTGGAAACTGGCATCAGAATCAAGCAAAGGAATTGACAATACTGAAGATCAAAACTAAAGACAACTGGCAACCCCCCCCCCCCCCCCCCTCCACCGTGTTGGTTCAATCCCACTGCCTTCGCGACGGAGCGGACCGGACCAGTTCTGCATGGGGAGAGGGGTGCGCTAACATTCAATCACAATCCAAGGCTTCTTGTTCTTCTTGACAGGAAGGGTTTGGGGTCGAGGGACACCAACCCTGAAGACAGGGGGCCGGCAGCGGCTGGCACAGGACACTGGCATTGGCACCCGTTAGTAAAGGAGGGGGGGTAGTGGGCATCCAAGTACCCTTTTGGTTTTGAGGTAGGTATGCTTGACCAGCAGCACGAGTAGCAAAATGGTTACCTGGATAGCTCCGGCGTCGCGCCAGGCTGAGGTAGCTATCTTTGGAGGTAAAGTTTTGGTGGGGAAGCAGTTAGGGAGGACGGGAAGAAGAGGGGGAAGGAGAGGCTTAGAAAAGAAACGAGTGTATCTCTGGTTCCTCCCCGTTGGACCTCTCAGGCTAACTCGGTGAGACAAACAATCAGTTCAGGTTCAGTAAGGCGAAGGCAGACCACGTTTAGCTACGACGCCCTGAGGTACTAGCTAACCCGAGTGGAAACGCATCTACCGGACACAACCACACCCTCTTTCTCTCCACACGCTAGCCGAACAGTGAAATCACTTTGGTACTGGTATCAGTATCGTCAGAGTCAACACCTGACAATCTGAAGGCCACATTCACTGTTCAAACTGGCCAAAGGCCTCTGGGTGTCTGTAGTTTGGCTGAACCTGAAACATGGCACCGTTGGCAACAAACTTAAAATGATGCTAAATTAAGCTGGTCTAAACTGGTTTTGGTTAAGGAGGAAGCATCTTTGACAGTTAGGTAGAACAATACCTAAACAACGTCTAAAACCACACAGGAAAATGTTTTCGTCGGAGAGTATGGACTTAGTATGGACTTAACAGACAGTTAATCAGACTTAGTTATTTAAAGGAGCACAGTCATGTTTGTTTAAGTTAATATTATTTGGATTAAATGCTTAAATCGCAGAAAAACTGGAAAATCGTGGAAAAACATCAATGGGCAAACCAGTCCAGAACCACTTCTCCACGATTCTGTCCTCTAGGGAAACAGCTCCACTGACACGGGTTTTAAAAAGGCCAACACCGACAATTCAAGCGCTTCATCCAAATACAAGCGTGACCGTGCTCTTTTAAATGTTCTGGTGAGTATCATGAAGACATGACTGTATAATTCATGATACCCGTGTTCATGTGTGGTAAAAGACATTGAACGGACGCCCGTGAACGAGCACGATCATCTCCCGATCGCAAACGGGATCTCAGTCACACTCTCATTCATCAGGGGAATCAGGGCCGGGGCTAAGGCTTTGGTGGGCAGGCAGGGGGGGGAGGAACCATCGAACAGTCGTTTGTACCAGAGGGGAAGGGAAAAAAGGTCACGGGGAGGGGGGGGGGGTTGGTGAGGTGGTGTTTTAGGGCCCTTTAGCCGGTGCCTGTGCCAGGCTGGCATGGAGGGACCTGCTCTACAAGGACGTGGCACTGAGCTGGAGGAGACGACTGAAGCCCCACGACCGGAGCAGCGGAGTCAGACCTCTGCAGGGAGGGAGGGGAGAGGAGGGGGGGTTATCATCAATGGTAACAGCTCAGAAGTGTGTGTGTGTGTGTGTGTGTGTGTGTGTGTGTGTGTGTGTGTGTGTGTGTGTGTGTGTGTGTGAGTCTGTGTGAGTCTGTGTGAGTTTGTGGGTGTGTGTGCGCATGTGTGTGTGTGTATGTGTGCGTGTGTACTGTATGTATGTGTGTATGTGTCAGATAATAACTGATGTGAGTATGAACATATGGAAAGTCGTTACCTGCGGCATTAGCTCGATAGCCTCGGGCATGTGGACCACGCCCTCCTTGGAGACCGCGCCCCTCGGGGCCCCGTCCGCCCCCAGATGAGGCCCCCAGCTGCCCCCGCTCTCCTTCCTGCAGAAGAAGCTGGAGACAGAGGGGGGGCAACGTTCACACATGAGACCCCCTCGCTCAGGATCCACAAGTATCTTTACTTCACTCAAACCCAGTGGTATTTAAACTCCCCGACCGCCGTCCTGTCCTGATGCTAACGCGGTCCTGTCCTGATGCTAACGCGGTCCTGTCCTCGATGCTAACGCGGTCCTGTCCATGATGCTAACGCGGTCCTGTCCTCGATGCTAACGCGGTTCTGTCCTCGATGCTAACGCGGTCCTGTCCTCGATGCTAACGCGGTCCTGTCCTCGATGCTAACGCGGTCCTGTCCTCGATGCTAACGCGGTCCTGTCCTCGATGCTAACGCGTTCCTGTCCTCGATGCTAACGCGGTATCAACGTGTTTACGAGTCTCGCGACGCCAGACTATCGAGATCTCCACCTCCGGAAGTCTGGAGACACCTCCATTGAGGATCGTTGCCAAAACCGGTGCTACCAATCAGAACCACTGCCTACATCTCCAATAGGGTGAAAGACCCGCCTTATCGGAAATGATGTCCTCCAATCAGAGTGGAGAATTAAAACAAAACATTCACCGCCCCATCAGGAAGGACCGCCCTAAAGATGGTGGATTGTTTCTACAGTGTCGTTTTTTTTTCCCAATCTCTCAAATTGTTTCCGCCCACTTTTAGCGAGGAAATCTTTAGAGACTCGTGAGTCGACATGTTTTGAAGTCTTTACCTGCGTCGGTAACCGAACATGAGGAAGAGGACGCAGAAGATGATGCAGGCCATGCCGATGTGGATGCCAACCACCATGCCAGTCATGGAGCCCTCCCCACTCGGACCGCAGTTACAGGGGCCCTGGCCATCTGCTCACACACACACACACACGCACACACACACACACAGACACACGCACACACACGCATACACGCACACACACACACACGCATGCACACACACACACACACACGCACACACACACACACAGACACACACACCCACACACACGCACGCACACAAATGGACAGAGTTAGAGGGTACAACGTGTCAACAAACCATAATCATGTATTTATATTTTCTGATGATCAAAGATCCTCTAAATTATATCCATACGTTTGAACCTTCAAACTGCTGTATAATGTCTTTGCTTCACCTGTATAATGGTCCAAACTACCATTGGGACATATAATAGAAAACAAACTTAAAAGGTGTGTTTTGACTAATATATTAGAATAGAGGAAATATCCTGATTTCTCCCGGTTCACTTTATTGAAAATAAACGCAACGTTTCAACCCTTAGGTCTTCATCTGTCCGTCCAGGAAGTTGCCTGATGAAGACCTAACGGTCGAAACGTTGCGTATATTTTCAATAAAGTGAACCGGGAGATATCAGTGTGTAGATCTCTCCTCTCTCCTCACGTATGTACTCTCAGATCCAGCACCTGGTCTAGTATGGTTGGATGTGCACACAGCTCTTTTGACTAATATGTTAGCCTTGGCTTTTGTCCATAAGGTCCTATTTCGCCCACTCACAACAGCTGTGCATTCAGCCGCTGATCTGAGACAAGCGGTTATGCGCTCTGAAGAGGTCCAGGAGAAAGAACATGTGTATTCTTGTCTATACCGCCACCTAGTGGCGGAGCTGTGACACTACCCAGTGATACTCTCACATTTCTCTACATTCTTAGTAAATGGGAAATGTCCATGTGGGTTTGTCGGATGTCAGTTCAATTTGTTTCTTCATATTCATCTTAAAAACGCAACATCTCCCTTTGATTTAAGGACATGTGTATGTTTTCACCATATTATACTGCAGGGAAATGTAGTTTATATGTAAATAAATGTACTGTAGGAGTTTGTAGCACAAACCCTCTGGGGTGTGTTCGTTTTGCTGTACTCTGGGTATGTTAGTTCTGCTGTACTCTGGGTGTGTTAGTTCTGCTGTACTCTGGGTGTGTTAGTTCTGCTGTACTCTGGGTGTGTTAGTTCTGCTGTACTCTGGGGGGTGTTAGTTCTGCTGTACTCTGGGGGGTGTTAGTTCTGCTGTACTCTGGGTATGTTAGTTCTGCTGTACTCTGGGTGTGTTAGTTCTGCTGTACTCTGGGTGTGTTAGTTCTGCTGAACTCTGGGTGTGTTAGTTCTGCTGTACTCTGGGGGGTGTTAGTTCTGCTGTACTCTGGGGTGTGTTAGTTCTGCTGTACTCTGGGGGGTATTAGTTCTGCTGTACTCTGGGTGTGTTAGTTCTGCTGTACTCTGGGTGTGTTAGTTCTGCTGTACTCTGGGTGTGTTAGTTCTGCTGTACTCTGGGGTGTAATCGTTTTGCTGTTCTCTGGGGTGTGTTTGTTTTGCTGTCTTACCAGCGCTGTTCTTGAGGCTGGTTCCACTCTCAGCCAGTGAGACCAGGCGCTTGTTCGCAGGACTGTCTCCGTTGCCGTTGAAGGCCACCAGCTGGATCTCGTACACCGCCGCCGGTTCTGAGAGAAGAAGGTCCGATCAGTCAGGAACATCGGGACATGAACCAGGAATGTTTTTGACATAGGACACTGCGCCATCACTGCGAAACCACAACAATTTTCACAACTTTTCACCATACGGTTCTATGGGCTGCCATGGACTCCCATGGCAGAAGAAGATGATGAGATAAATAATAAGAAAAGGTACAAACAAAATGGTGGCCTACGCGGCTTCACTGCTTAGCCCCCAAAAAACACAAACAAAATGTAGGTAGAAAAATATTTTTAGACAACAATCCATATTGTCCCAGTAGCTGTGTGTCTGTTTGACTGACCGAGATGGGAGATGGTGTGGGTGTTGATGTGCCCGGGGAAGACTTCCTGCCCCTGGAAGTCGGGCTGGGGGACCCCGCGGTATGCCAGCCGGAAACCCTCCACCTTGCCTGGCTTACTGGGCAACTCCCAGAACACCTGCATGGCCGTCTGGTTCAGCACCTTGGTGAAGAAACTGGGAGGACTGGGAACTGTGGAGGAGAAGGAAGGAGCAAGAAACAGAGAGAGAGGAAGTGTGTGTGTGTGCGTGGTGTGTGAGTGTGTACATGGTGAGTGTGTGGTGAGTGTGTGTGTGTGTGAGAGAGAGAGAGAGAGAGAGAGAGATGGAGAGACAGCGTGAGTGTGTCTCTGGGAGTGAATTACCATACAAATTGAATGCCACTCGTTGGAACACAAACAGAGCAGAGAGAGATAAGCAGGAGGAGACTCAGCCAACGAGAAAAACACAAGCAGAGCAGAACTGAGAAACAGAAAGATGGAAAGAAAAGTAATATTTGTTTTTTTAACTAAAATGTTCAGTGGGAAAAATTGCATTTGGCCTTGTCTCATTGGATATAGATCCATATAGATCACATATGGAACATTCATATTCAAAACAAGAACACCTCTTTTTTCCATTTCAACATCCGCCACAACGATATGAAGTTCGCCTGGTTAGTGGTGGTAGCTAGCTAACATTATAAATGACAAGTGACTATTTCGTGAGCCTTCCAAAGACAGAACAGTCAGGATATGTAAATAATAATCCCACCTCGAACAACAGGGTCCCAAAGTCAATTTTTGACATTTTGTAAATGTTTTCGACTTGCTAGTGTTTGACTATTGTCGCATTTGATTGACGTACCAAGTCGTTACCCTAGTGACCGAAAAAATTCAACGGAACCAATGGAACTTTTCCATGAAATGATCAATAACTCGCAATAACTTCATTCTCGTGCAGATGGAAAGTGACTTACCGCCCCCTAGTGTTGTGGTGACCACAGTGCGGGTCTGCTGGCTGGCCCCCAGCGGAGAGTAGGCCTTCAGGTAGATGGAGTAGGTGGTGGCCGGCTCCAGGTTCTCAAACTCGTGCTGGAAGGTGGTCTTACTGACGGCCTCCTGTAGCTCTCGGCTGTCTGGCTCTGCATGTGAAAGAAGCAAACAGGAAATGAGCTCGCGTAGCCAGACGCCAGACCTACTTGTATCTCCACACTCCACACTTCGTTTACACTAAGCCAGCATAACCAGGACTATCTCCACACTTCATTTTACGCTGTGTCAGCACTGGAGAAAGGTCTGTCTGGACTCATTACCATTCAGGGACAGGGGAGGGGGTGGGGGGGGGGTTCTGTATTTCTTTAAGATAATCACAATCGTCTTCGGCAGAGCGGTTGCTACTGTAGAGGTAGTCTGGGAGAATCTCTTTTGTGGGAAGGAGGGGTGAGGTGGGGGGTGAGGTGGGAGGGAGGGGTGAGGTGGGAGGGGGGGGTGAGGTGGGGGGTGAGGTGGGAGGGGGGGGTGAGGTGGGGGGTGGGAGGGAGGGGTGAGGTGGGGGGTGAGGTGGGAGGGAGGGGTGAGGTGGGAGGGAGGGGTGAGGTGGGAGGGGGGGGTGAGGTGGGGGGTGAGGTGGGAGGGGGGGGTGAGGTGGGGGGTGGGAGGGAGGGGTGAGGTGGGGGGTGAGGTGGGAGGGAGGGGTGGGGTGGGGGGTGAGGTGAGGTGGGAGGGAGGGGTGAGGTGGGGGGTGAGGTGGGAGGGGGGGGTGAGGTGGGAGGGAGGGGTGAGGTGGGGGGTGAGGTGGGAGGGAGCGGTGAGGTGGGGGGTGAGGTGGGAGGGAGCGGTGAGGTGGGGGGTGAGGTGAGGTGGGAGGTGAGGTGAGGTGGGAGGGAGGGGTGAGGTGGGGGGTGAGGTGGGAGGGAGCGGTGAGGTGGGGGGTGAGGTGAGGTGGGAGGTGAGGTGAGGTGGGAGGGAGGGGTGAGGTGGGGGGTGAGGTGGGAGGGAGCGGTGAGGTGGGGGGTGAGGTGGGAGGTGGCGGTGAGGTGGGGGGTGAGGTGGGAGGGGGGGGTGAGGTGGGGGGTGAGGTGGGAGGTGAGGTGAGGTGGGAGGTGAGGTGAGGTGGGGGGTGAGGTGGGAGGTGAGGTGAGGTGGGAGGGAGGGGTGAGGTGGGGGGTGAGGTGGGAGGGAGGGGTGAGGTGGGGGGTGAGGTGGGAGGTGGGGGTGAGGTGGGGGGTGAGGTGGGAGGGAGGGGTGAGGTGGGGGGTGAGGTGGGAGGGGGGGGTGAGGTGGGGGGTGAGGTGGGAGGGAGGGGTAGGAGCGAGGGAGAGGTGGGGTGGATTTGTTTGTTTGTTTTGATTGGAGTATTTCATGTCAGCGTAATGCCCTTTGATTTCTGAAAATGCCAATAAAATATGTTCACAAATTTTAAAAAATAATAAAATAAATGAACATGAATGTCTCCTCACCGCCCAGCATGCGGATGTGCAGCACGTATCCGATGATGCCGTCGGTGACCTCGGGGTCGGGCGGGGCCCAGGACAGCTGCAGGCTGGTGGAGGACAGGGGCGTGGCCTTCAGGTCCTCGGGCGCCTCGGGCAGCTCGGTGGACTGGGTGATGGACAGACGGGCGCCGGCCTGGCTGGTGCCGGCGCTGTTCTCGGCGATGCACTGGTAAATGGCCTCGTCCACGGAGGTGATGCGCGTCACCGCCAGCGTACTGCAGGGGGCGGTAGAGGGCGTGGTTAGAGACGAGCTTAGTTCGATTATGGGATGGGGTGAAGGTGGTGTTCTCTTTTATATCTTCATGTAAGGTTTGAAATGCACTTTTAATATCAAGTCAAGTATGATCATAACCTGACACAGCCAGATGGTTTGCTTCGCATAACCATCTGGGAACTCTCCATTGGAAACTGTTTGGAAAAGTGCAGGCGATTTCAGAAATACTTGGCAGGTGGATGGATGAACCATCTGAAAAGATCTTATCAACGCTAACTTCAACCGCTCCTCGCTGACATGAACTTGCCCAGCGTAGCTGTTGGTATTTCAAACTCCTCAGAACTGACGCTGATTGGCAAGATCGTTTTCCGATCGAGCTCAAAATGTTCTCTATCCAGAGTATCCAGACTGATTTGCGAGTAACAAGGTGAGCTCGTAATATCAGGATGGTCTCACAAGGCTCGTATGATCATCAGCTGCGGAAATATTGTGTACCTGTACTGTGTTCCTGTTGTTGTGTCTACCTGTTGTTGTTGACAAGATTGATGTAAATATTACTGTGTACCTGTTGTTGTTGTTGAGCTTGATATAAATATAGCTCTGTGTACCTGTTGTGGTTGTTGTTGTTGTGTACCTGTTGTTGTTGTTGTGTCTACCTGTTGTTGTTGTTGTTGTTGTTGTTGTTGTTGAGCTTGACGTAAATATACCTCTGTGTACCTGTTGTGGTTGTTGTTGTGTACCTGTTGTTGTTGTTGTTGTTGTGTACCTGTTGTTGTTGGTGAGCTTGACGTTGTCCCCGGGGGTCAGGATCTTTCCATTCTTCAGCCAGATGAGGTGGGGGTCCGGGACGCCCTGCGCCATGCAGGTGAACACAGCACTGCCCCCTGCTGGCCGGGACACAGACTGCGGCCACTGCTGGAACTCAGGAGGCGCTGGGGAGGAGGAGGAGGAGGAGGAGGAGGAGGAGGAGGAGGAGGAGGAGGAGGAGGAGGGGGAGGAGGAGGAGGGGGAGGAGGAGGAGGAGGAGGGGGAAGAGGGAGGAGGAGGAGGAGGAGGAGGAGGAGGAGGAGGAGGAGGGAATAAAAGTGAATCTCTGATTGATATTCGATGTATGTGCAAGTCGATGTAAAAACTTTGGATACATTTTCACTGTTTTCAGAACATGTTTCTGAGTGCAGAGCTGAGCTTATCTGAGCGTGTTTCTGACTACTGAGCCGAGCTTATCTGAGGGAGGAAGCTAGGGGCTGAGACGTGGGGGGCAGACGTGGCTGCTGTCCTTCTGTTGTCTCCCGTGTCCTGAAATGCCACCAGTGTCCAGTAGAGGGCAGCACAGATGAACCAGTATCCTGACACCATGGTCATTATTCCCATCCGGGGAGGTGAGGAGGAATGTACCATGTCTCAGTGATGGATGAAGGACTGACTACATAGAGGACTGTCTAGTTAGGCGAGCAGCAGCTTGATAATACAACCCAATCACTATCGACCTTTATTATCCTGACCGAATGGGGAGCACATTATGGCCTGGGCAAAACGTACCACTGTTCAAATGTCAAATACATACCCCACACCCAAATATACCAAATACCCCACACCCAAATATACCAAATACCCCACACCCAAATATACCAAATACCCCACACCCAAATATACCAAATACCCCACACCCAAATATACCAAAGTTACTATATCGTCAGTAAGGAGCGTTGTCACTCCATTTAGTACTGGGTCCTCTGAGTATGAATCAGATTCAGAATTCTGATCGTGTGTGTGTGTGTGTGTGTGTGTGTGTGTGTGTGTGTGTATCTAGCTGTTGAGTATGGCTCCTCATTGATCTGCTCTGTGAAAGCAGCCAGCCAGTCCCTGGACCAACACAGTCGTACTCCGGTCCGTCTCAGACCACAACGAAGCATACGCCACAAAAAGTAGTCCGCCCGGAAAAAAAAATCCCAAGTTCACGACCCGTGACGAGGGCGACAGCCGCGCCTCGTCCCCAAATTAAAGTGACACCCGTCTCATCCCCGTCCTCGGCTGTGACACCGGGAGGGACAGATGCAGTCCCGCCGACAGCCCCCCCCCCCCCCCCCACGCCTCAATGGGGACACAATTACACATCGTCTGCGTCGCCAAAAATCCAGAACCCCCCCCCCCCCCCCACCCCGTT
>NC_140241.1:1848069-1853069 GCF_949987555.1 Borostomias antarcticus
AGGTCACGGTCAAATCCAGCAGAGGTTAATATAGCCTGACCTTCCCAAAATAACCTCCAGCCACAGCTCTGCTCGCACACGCACACACACACACACACACGCACGCACACACACACACACACACACACACACACGCCACCCTCCATCTCGTTACTCTCATCCCTCCATCCATCCATCCTCCCTTCCCCCCATCTCAACCCCCCCAACACACACACACACATGACCTATGTGGGTGTAGGGCGTTCCCCTGAGAGAGCCTAGGTCAGTTAGGGGGTCAGTAGATGGTTGACTGGTTTGCCTCGGGGGGCAGGGTTGGGAGCTGGGTGGATTCTGGACAAAGCTTTGTCAAAGCTCTACCGTATTGTGTGTGTGTGTGTGTGTGTGTGTGTGTGTGTGTGTGTGTGTGTGTGTGTGTGGACTACTAGATCTGTTCATCATCATATGAGTATTCATAGATCACTTGAGTGATAATATAGGGGTTAGGACTAGCTAGGGTTCTATAGTCTTTGGGACACTACACACTAAGTCCTTATGATGAAACACTACACACTAAGTCCTTATGAGGAAACACTACACACTAAGTCCTTATGATGAAACACTACACACTAAGTCCTTATGATGAAACACTACACACTAAGTCCTTATGAGGAAACACTACACACTAAGTCCTTATGATGAAACACTACACACTAAGTCCTTATGATGAAACACTTCACACTAAGTCCTTATGATGAAACACTACACACTAAGTCCTTATGATGAAACACTACACACTAAGTCCTTATGATGAAACAGCTCACTCAGTGTTCGGGTCAATGGATCTCAAATGTGATGAGGTGAGTATAGTGCTACTGTTACAGTACCAGGTTTACTAGTGTTTCATCTCAGTGTGATCAGGTGATTATAGTGCTACTGTTACAGTACCAGGTTTACTAGTGTTCAATCTTAAATATGATCAGGTGAGTATAGTGCTACTGTTACAGTACCAGGTTTACTAGTGTTTCATCTCAAATATGATGAGCCAGGTGGAGCACTACTATTATAAATATGGTAAATAAGTACAGTGCTACTATTACCAGTAGAACTAGTGGTATTACTAGTGTTGATTCTCAAATGTGATCAAGTAAGTATAGCTATTATTACCAGTATACAGTATTACTAGTGTTTAATCTCAGTGTGATCAGCTGAGTATAGTGCTATTATTACCAGTATATTACTAGTGTTTAATCTCAATGTGATCAGGTGAGTATAGTGCTATTATTACCAGTATATTACTAGTGTTTAATCTCAGTGTGATCAGGTGAGTATAGTGCTATTATTACCAGTATATTACGAGTGTTTAATCTCAGTGTGATCAGGTGAGTATAGTGCTATTATTACCAGTATATTACTAGTGTTTAATCTCAGTGTGATCAGGTGAGTATAGTGCTATTATTACCAGTATATTACTAGTGTTTAATCTCAGTGTGGTCAGATAAGTCTAGTATAACTGGTACTAGCAGCACTATGACGTGAGTGAGCAGCAGATCAGGACTCACCTTGTACCACCAGTCTTCCCAGCGCCGTGCGTCTCATCCTGGTCCCGGGCCGGTTGGCAGAGCACACGTACACGCCGGAGTGCTGCAGCGTGGCGTCGGAGATCATCAGGTTCCCCGTGCCCAGAACCTGGATGCCCTCCACCCCGATGGACCGCCCGTCTGGACGAGGGAGGGCAGAACATATCATTAGATTCTTTATCTCTACTGGCTTATTGGGTTTAATTTTTAATTATATTATTATTTGTGATGACATCTTATTGTTTAACATTGTTTTTATTGTTGCTGCTTGTTTTGTAATCTCGGCTACATTGAAAATGAGAGCCTGCCCCTCAATTGTATTCCTGAGAAACTAAATAAAGGTTATTATGATGATGATGAAGGTAGAAATAAAGATAGATAGATAGATAGATAGATAGATAGATAGATAGATAGATAGATAGATAGATAGATAGATAGATAGATAGATAGATAGATAGATAGATAGATAGATAGATAGATAGATTAAACTGAGAGAGATCTGTACTAGCTGTAACTGTTTTAGTGTTTAAACTAAGCCGGTGGTTACCAAGGCGACTCCAAGACACGATGGGTCGGGGGTTGCCGGTGGCGATGCATTCCAAGATGGCGGTCTGGTGAACAGTGATGGTGAGGTTCTGAGGACCAGAGAGGATCACGGGCTCCTTATAGAGCCTGGGGGCGGCCACTGAGGAGGGAGGGAGGGAGGGAGGGAGGGAGGGAGGGAGGGAGGGAGAGAGAGAGAGAGAGAGAGAGAGAGAGGGAGGGAGAGGGGGGGGGGGGGGAAAGAGAGAGAGAGAGAGAGAGAGGGAGGGAGAGAGAGAGAGAGAGAGAGAGAGAGAGAGGGAGGGAGAGAAAGAGAGAGAGAGGGAAGGAGAGAGAGGGGGAGGGAGAGAAAGAGAGAGAGAGGGAAGGAGAGAGAGAGGGAGGAAGAGAAAGAGAGAGAGAGGGAAGGAGAGAGAGGGGGAGGGAGAGAAAGAGATTGAGATACAAACAGAGGTGAAATGTTGTGACATTGTGAAATAATTTGAAGATCAATAGCAACACATATCAACAAAAATGAATAGACTTGTGAGTTAACAGATGACCGCACACACACACACACACACACACACACACACACACACACACACACACACACACACACACAGAGGGCGTCCTGTCTTACCGGTGACGGCGAGCTGGGCCTCGTGGCTGTAGCGGGTGTTGGCGATGTTGGCGGCTACGCAGCGGTACACGCCGCTGTCGGCTCGTCTCACGCCGGTGATCTGCAGGATGCCGTTGGGCAGCAGGGTGTATCTGGACCAGGAACAAACCAGGAATGGACCAGGAACGGACCAGGACCGGAGACCGGGGAGAAAATATAACAGGGGTCGATGGGTCAATTAGTAGTTGTTCTTACAGTATATGAATGTGTAGCATAAGAGTGTGTGTGTGTGTGTGTGTGTGTGTGTGTGTGTGTGTGTGTGTGTGTGTGTGTGTGTGTGTGTGTGTGTGTGTGTGTGTGTTACCTGTTGTCGTCAGTGTTCAGGGTGGTCCTGTTCCTCTCCCAGGTGATGTTGGCCTCTGGGATCCCGTTCACCTGACAGGTGAGTCTGGCCACGCCCCCTTCATCCACACTCATCGACTCGGGGTGTGTGTGGAACTTAGGGAGAGCTGTGTGTGTGTGTGTGTGTGTGTGTGTGTGTGTGTGTGTGTGTGTGTGTGTGTGTGGGCAGAGAGAGAGGGAACAGAAGAGAGATGGTTGGAGATACAAGCAGAGGAACCACGTCCATCCAGGACTACGTCTCTCCCTGGAGACCCTCGTCTGTGATTGGCCGAGCCACCTGGGCGATTCCCCGCGGGGCGTTCTGCTTTAAATGAAAGTGCATCACCATGGTAACGCCCCTGGGACACCATCGCCGATCCTCACAGGGCTCTTAAGGGTTTACCCACAACCCCCTGCAGCGCACCCCACCCCCCACCAACACACACACACTGGCCAGGGGGAGGGGTCAGGGGTTTTGAGTGAGGGACAGGTTGTCCACTCAGAGGGGGTTAAGGGGGGAGGGGGCTGTGGTTATTATTGTCCAATCCCAGCCCTGGGCTAGATAGGCCAGATAAAGGGGGAAGGTGGGTTCAAAGGTCAGGTATGATTTAAATACACCCTGGGCAGTTTGAAATGAAACACACACACACAAAATATCTTGACCATATGGGAGTTGGTTTATAGGGGAGAGGAAATGTCCATCTAAGTGCTGTTATGTTTACAGCGTGGATTTCCATGGATGTTTTGCACAGTGTACTAAGTATTCAAAGGAAGCTTTCTATCAGAGTACATCTACAAACACAAGCTTCTGACACTGGCTTTGCTTTATGTACATCATATATCTAGACAGATAGACAGACAGACAGACAGACAGACAGACAGACAGACAGACAGACAGATAGATACATAGATAGATGTCTGTGTATGTGTGCGTGTGTGTGTGTGTGTGTGTATGCGTGAGCGTGTGTGTGCGTGTGTGTGTGTATGTGTGTGCGTGTGCATGTGTCTGTGTGAGTGTGTGTGTGTGTGTGTGTGTGTGTGTGTGTGTGTGCGTGCGTGTGTGTGTGTGTATGCGTGAGCGTGTGTGTGTGTATGTATTTGTGTGCGTGTATGTGTGTGTGTGCGTGAGCGTGTGTGCGTGTGCGTGTATGTGTGTGTGTGCGTGAGCGTGTGTGTGTGTGTGTGTGCGTGAGCGTGTGTGTGTGTGTGTGTGTGTGTGGACCTACATGCCAGCTGTACTCGGGCCTTGCGGCTGATCAACATGCCGTAGCGGTTCTGGGCGGCGCAGTCGTACTCGCCGGCGTCCGTCTCGTCGCTCTCCCTGCGCTTGGAGAAGTTCCTGATCAGGAGCGTCCCATTGGCCAGCACGCTCGCCTTCGGCCCCGTGGGCACGGCAACGCCGTTGCGCCGCCACGTCACCGAGATAGGCCCCTCCCCCTCCACCTGGCAGTCCAGCATCAGGGGGCGGTCCCTCACGGCGATTATGTCGTTGGGCTCCTGCAGGAAGGCTAGCTCAGAGGCTCCGCCCAGAACTGAGAGAGAGAGAGAGAGAGAGAGAGAGAGAGAGAGGGAGAGAGAGAGAGAGAGAGAGAGAGACAGAGAGAGACAGAGATAGAGAGAGACAGAGAGATAGAGACAGAGAGAGAGACAGACAGACAGCGAGAAAGACAGAGAAAGAGAGAGAGAGAAACAGACAGAGACAGAAAGAAAGAGAGAAAGAGAGGAAGAGAAAAAGAGGGATAAAGAGAAAGAGAGGTCAATTGAGTTCAGGTTGATACATCATCAGATTGGGGATGGATGATGATGATGATGAAAAGGAGGAGAGGAGGAGATTTACAAGAGTACTCACAAAGATGATGGAGGTGATGATCTTCAGCACCAGAGTGCAGTCAGTGATGATGATGATGATGATGATGAAG
>NC_140241.1:1858069-1880569 GCF_949987555.1 Borostomias antarcticus
GCCACCAGCCTCTCTTTGTCGGTCCAGTCGTCTGCCTCTCGGCAGTATATCAAGCCCACGCTCAGCTCAGCAGGGGGAGGGGTGGATTAGGGGGAATACCTGGGGATGGTCCAGATGACAGAGTGAGATATCAGTCACGGGGACTAGGGATTAGATTAGGGATTAGATTCATGTCAGAGCTGGCGAGTGGAAGAGGATTAGGATACCTGGGGACCGCCATGCTGGGGGGTTAGAGGAGGGGGGGGGTTAGAGGAGTGGGGGGTTAGAGGAGGGGGGGGGTTAGAGGAGTGGGGGGTTAGAGGAGTGGGGGGTTAGAGGAGTGGGGGGGGTTTAGAGGAGTGTGTAGCGTTGGGAGTGGGGGGGTTAGAGGAGTGTGTAGCGTTGGGAGTGGGGGGGTTTAGAGGAGTGTGTAGCGTTGGGAGTGGGGGGGTTAGAGGAGTGTGTAGCGTTGGGAGTGGGGGGTTAGAGGAGTGTGTAGCGTTGGGAGTGGGGGGGTTAGAGGAGTGTGTAGCGTTGGGAGTGGGGGGGTTAGAGGAGTGTGTAGCGTTGGGAGTGGGGGGGCCGGGGGGAGTTAAGTCAGTGAGTGAGCAGTCAGATTTCAGACGGCGTCGGGCGCGGCCCTGAGGACTGAGACGAGAACGGGAGGACGCCCCCCACTGGTGAGGTTTAGTTAGCGCATTATGGTGAAATGTTAACACTGCAGTCGAGGGGATTATGAATTCAATTGATGTAGAATTTCACTTTTATAGTGGAGAGAGGTTGACGTGTCTATTAAACCACTTCATAAGAAAATACAATTCTGCCTCAGCGTTTAAAATAAAAACCTGAGTTGTAAAGCAGGTCAACAAACACACATGTATCCTTTATAAAATCACATGTCCAGCTGGGCTCTGAGCTCCCAGCTGTGGTCTTCCTGGTCGTCATGAGACAAGCCCTCCTGCCTCCATAGCCTCTCCCAGACCGCCCTGTGACCCCGTGACCCCGGGTGTGATTGAGTGTTCAAGTTTAGGGATGGATTTGCCACCCATCTGGGCGTTCATAATGAGAAAAGGGAGTCTGGACTCCTGGGGACCCCCCCACCCCCCAAAATCCTGAATCTCCACCCCTCACCCCCACTCTGTGACCCCAGCCCCTAAGAGGTCATGAGAGAGTTGGGTGAGGGGGGGACTGGTGCGGTCGGGGACAGCTTGCTTTCGGCTTACCCCCCCCCCCCAACTCGACCGACACCCCCGGACACCCAGACTCCCCTTTTTGTCTCCTGCCGCCCCCCTCAGACTTGCCCATGAACTTGGTGGTTTCCATTGAGGGGGGCGTCGGGGGGGGGGGCTAAGCCCCCAGGGGCGAGGAGCAGAGAGGGGGTGACGGGGGCGACGAGGCAGAGGAAGGAAACACTGCTAAATCTCTTCATTGGTTGCGTCCTCTCCTCTCTCTTTCTCTGTCCTTTATGGGAGCGTGTGAGTCTGTATGGGTGTGTGTGGGGGAGGGGGGGGGGCGTGTGAGTCTGTATGGATGTGTGAGGGGGAGGGAGGGGGGGGGGAGGGGGCGGGGCTGGAGCGTGTGAGTCTGTATGGGTGTGTGAGGGGGGGGGGGCAGGGGAGGGGGGCTGGACTCGCTCGTTAGCGAGGGAAGCTCGGTTGCAGAATCCTTAATTGACCCGTCGAACCCCGTCTCCTCTTCCCAGCCCTGGGAACCGAGTCCTGAAAGGCGGAGGGGAGCTCGTTGGTGCGCGTGCAGCTGCGCTCACAATGCCAGCGCACAAACACACGGGTTTACACGGCAGTTACAGTTCTAACGGGTCAAACGCATCAGCTAAACGGACACGGTCCAACAAGCCTAGAGCTGTAGAGAAGTAGTTCCAAGAGCTATTCTAAAATGCATCATCCTGACGATGCATATCACCTCACGGAAGCTTTATAATTTAATTTAAAAAACTCAAAATAAAAGCTTGTCTAAAGTGTGATCTCAGAAGGTTTTGCTCGATTGGGACATACTGTATAGTGAAACTGAGTAATAGCCTTAAAAACCATCAAACCTTATATTCCTTTATGCCTTCTGATATAATTATGTAGGAAATACACATAACTATCATATTTATTCTCCATCCCTCACGGTCAGACTCATCTAGACCAGACCTGCTGGAGAGAGAGATCAGTTAGAGAGACCAATATAAGAGAGATGAGGAGAACTAGGCCCAGCTGGGACTTACTGGGGGGGGGGGTTGTGGATTTGGGGACCGGCGTCCCAGGGTTGAGCCCATTGTCCCTCTAATAGGAGTTAAACTCCCCCCCCTCCCTCCCTCCCTCCCTCCCTCCTCTCGGCTGTATGCGCGGCACGCTCGTTTCTTACGGCCCTGTGGTCGTTGCCGGCGTAGCTCGGCGCAGCGCAGCTCTGTCTGAACACCAGCGTCCTCAGCGTTAATTGACCTCAGCGTTAATTGGCCTCAGCGTTAATTGACCTCAGCCAATTTGGGGGACTGGTGGGAGCATTTCCAATTGGGCTAATTAATTCTCACGCCTGCGAGCACTTCCCTCCCCCCCCCCATGGGTGTGTTTTGGGAGGGGCAAGGGGGCATTCAAGACAATTAACTACATGGGATGACATTGGGGCAAAGTAGGCAATGTTGGCAACAAACCAAACATATACTTTGACTGAGAAAGCATTAGCATAGCTAGTCTCTGTATCGCCTGCTGCTAATTCCTTTAGCGTCTGTTATGAAGACACACTGGCATTACGAGATGGCACAGGTCCAAACGCTTGGTTAACGTTAACGTTACGTTAACACACCAAGAGTAGGCCTAATTCTCCCAGTTGGGTGGATTATATTGTGATATTGGCAGCGTTCCTGTTACCGGGCAGAGTTGAGCAGGACGTTCCACCAGGCCTCAGTGAGTCGCCATTAGGGTTAAAAAAGCTCAGAAAAAGCTCTGCTTGTAACTGAGACCACTTCGATCGTTTCAGTTAAACTCAAGAAAAGTCCTCATTAAGGTGAACATGCGCTTCTCGGGGATTTCCACGTTCAGCGTTTATTTGATCAGACTTCTCAAGACATCTGTCAATAGACTGACAGTCTCTCTGTCTCTCTGTCTCTCTCTGTCTCTCTCTCTGTCTCTCTCTCTGTCTCTCTCTCTCTCTGTCTCTCTCTCTGTCTCTCTCTCTCTCTCTCTGTCTCTCTCTCTCTCTGTCTCTCTCTCTCTGTCTCTCTCTCTCTCTCTCTCTCTCTCTCTCTCTCTCTCTCTCTCAAGCAAGTTCTCTTTTACAGGTCATGTGACTATAGTGATGATACATGTAGGCTAACTTTAAATTGTTACCACCAACCATGTTATAGACTGATCTCATTACCTTCAGTAGGATCCTATTGGCAAATACTGTGGTTGATATTCTATCCCAACCGCAGTCCTGTTCACACACCTGACTGACCTGAATGACCTGACTGACCTGACTGACCTGACTGACCTGAATCCCAGATCATTTGAACCCACATCTCTGAGGTGTCTCTGAGGTGTCTCTGAGATGTCTCCACTCTTAGAAATGTCTCTGAGATGTCTCCACTCTTAGAACTGTCTCTGAGGTGTCTCCACTCTTAGAACTGTCTCTGAGATGTCTCCACTCTTAGAACTGTCTCTGAGATGTCTCCACTCTTAGAACTGTCTCTGAGATGTCTCCACTCTTAGAACTGTCTCTGAGGTGTCTCCACTCTTAGAACTGTCTCTGAGATGTCTCCACTCTTAGAAATGTCTCTGAGGTGTCTCCACTCTTAGAAATGTCTCTGAGGTGTCTCCTCTTAGAAATGTCTCTGAGGTGTCTCCACTCTTAGAAATGTCTCTGAGGTGTCTCCTCTTAGAAATGTCCCTCGATGTCTCTACTCTTAGAACCGTCTCAGAGATGTCTCCACTCTTAGAAATGTCTCTGAGGTGTCTCCACTCTTAGAAATGTCTCTGAGATGTCTCCACTCTTAGAAATGTCTCTGAGGTGTCTCCACTCTTAGAAATGTCTCTGAGATGTCTCCACTCTTAGAAATGTCTCTGAGATGTCTCTCCTCTTAGAAATGTCTCTGAGGTGTCTCCACTCTTAGAAATGTCTCTGAGATGTCTCCACTCTTAGAAATGTCTCTGAGGTGTCTCCACTCTTAGAAATGTCTATGAGATGTCTCCACTCTTAGAACCGTCTCTGAGGTGTCTCCACTCTGAGAACTGTCTCAGAACTCAGCGAGCTCTCAGAGACAGGACACTGAACCTTCTCTGAGGGTCGGGGTCATAGTTCATGGCTCTGGACCCTCTGAGAGTTCCCCTCGTATTAAACATCCAGCACTGCTGCTCGAGAAAAGGCCAAAGTACAGAAACGTAGCACATTACATTAAGTACAGAAAGTACACAAACTAGGCGGTGTGTTTGATGTTATTCATCACAACAGTTGAAAGGGTTAGCTGGGGCCCTCCATGTCTTATTAGTCCTATATTTCAAGTGAATCCTGTAAAGTTATTGCCAGCGATGCATTGTGGGTAGTGATCCCTCTTGGATCAGCAGCCAGCACTGTTGCTGTGAGCCCAGGGTGAGACCAGCTCTATCAGGAGGAGAGACCAGCGGGAGGCTCGGTCAGGAGGAGCGACCAGCGGGAGGCTCTGTCAGGAGGAGAGACCAGCGGGAGGCTCGGTCAGGAGGAGAGACCAGCGGGGGTCTCGGTCAGGAGGAGAGACCAGCGGGAGGCTCGGTCAGGAGGAGAGACCAGCGGGAGGGTCTCTAGTGACAGAGCATGCTGGGAAGGGCCGTCGGGGTCTAACTCATCTCATTCTCATTGTGGATTGGGATTAACGCCCTGAGTCAGAGGGCTGTGCTGTTAGGCTGTGTGTGTGTGTGTGTGTGTGTGTGTGTGTGTGTGTGTGTGTGTGTGTGTGTGTGTGTGTGTGTGTGTGAGAATCGTGCTGAGGTCTGGTGATGTCCAAGGCAGCTGGGGGGAATTACTGACGACCCCCCAAACACACACACACACACACACACACACACACACACACACACACACACACACACATAATGAGGTCTCAATCAAGGGGCGTCGCGCAGACAGAGAGGGTCTGTCTGATGTATGTAAATGAGGGTCACTGTCTGCCCTTTAGGGTGAGCGCCAGTGTTTGACCGTGACCATGAGGTCTGTCTGTCTGTCTGCCTGCCTGCCTGTCTGTCTGTCTGTCTGTCTGTCTGCCTGTCTGTCTGTCTGTCTGTCTGTCTGTCTGTCTGCCTGCCTGCCTGTCTGTCTGTCTGTCTGTCTGTCTGTCTGTCTGCCTGTCTGCCTGTCTGCCTGTCTGTCTGCCTGTCGGTCTGTCTGTCTGCCTGTCTGTCTGTCTGTCTGTCTGTCTGCCTGTCTGTCTGCCTGTCTGTCTGCCTGTCTGTCTGCCTGCCTGTCTGTCTGCCTGTCTGTCTGTCTGTCTGTCTGTCTGTCTGCCTGTCTGTCTGTCTGTCTGCCTGCCTGCCTGCCTGCCTGCCTGCCTGTCTGTCTGCCTGTCTGTCTGTCTGCCTGCCTGCCTGTCTGTCTGTCTGTCTGTCTGTCTGCCTGTCTGTCTGTCTGTCTGCCTGTCTGCCTGCCTGCCTGCCTGCCTGTCTGCCTGTCTGCCTGCCTGCCTGCCTGCCTGCCTGTCTGTCTGTCTGTCTGTCTGCCTGTCTGTCTGTCTGTCTGTCTGTCTGTCTGCCTGTCTGTCTGTCCAGGACCTCCAGGGGAGTTTGCAGTCAACACAGGCTCAATCCCAAGTAGCCTTGATTACCATCATTTCCACATTTCCAGGATCACGTCCAAGTTTAGACTTCAAATGTTTTTTCCCCATTCAAATACATTTTCCCCGTAATTGTAGAGCTGTAACTTTGGTCAATTCTGGAAACATAAACGTCTTGGGATATTTCAAGTGAAATATTTTTACTAATAACTTTTTGGACATATAAAGTTGATGTTGACATATAAAGTAGATCTTGCTAACATGACTGTAATGTTTAAGAAGGCTTTATCCAGCATGGCCTAGCGAGGTTCTACTGTTCATTGTCTCATTATGGGCTCAAAGGCTCATTAGTATGTGCATGTATTTCCCGTATTGCCATTAATCAGCCAAATGCCAATGTCTTAAGTGGAGTAATTAGTGAGTATAAGGTGAAGACGATCAATTAGTCTAATGGGTTTGGTCCTCCCTCGTGTAATCATACAAGCGGGATAAAACTTTCTCCAAAAGCAGTTAGACAGAGATTCTACTTCTTCTATGAACTCAGAAGCGTCTCTCAGGGAAACCAGCTTATACAGCCACCAGGTCGCTTCCGTACATTTTTATATGACGATCACGCTTAAAAACAAGCTTAGAAAACATGTTCCTCTTCATGTTTATCACCCATCCAAATCCGCACTCTTATTTGTGATATTCATTAAACATATGCATTATGCAAAGCCCGTCAGTATTTTCTCAAGGTCAATTGTTGTAACTCAAAAACAAAGTTGTAAATAATATCCTAATGGGGATGGATGGAAAGGCAACCATTCATCTTTACGCGCGGCTTAATGGCTCAATTGATTAGCAGTAATTAGCTATGTCATTTCCCAAGGGCAGCAAACTACACATGTCCCGTATTGGCAGTCACTAATTGTAAGGGTAATGTATAGAAACCTGGTGATAAGAGGAAATAATAAACCCGTTTTACGGTCTGAAATTACAAGTGCGCACGAGAACGCATAGCGCACGGGCGACACACTCCGATCCGACAACAGTTCTCCAAGTTACTGCGTGAAATTAACACAAGTGGATGCTGAACATATAACAAAGCACATATATCCGAAGAAATTCAGCAATCAATCTTACCGACATGGTGAGTGAATCCATAATATAATCTTATTGATTCCTCATCCATGTAGCAGCTCTCAAAGACCATTGAATATGAACCATAACCTTGAAATGGACCTGCATCCACATAGAACAATACAGGCCGAATATATATTCACGCAGTAGGCTATATTAATATAAGCTACAGCTGAGTACATTCACAAGATATAGCCAAGTTACAAGATATAGCCAAGTTACAAGATATAGCCAAGTTCTAAGTAAGCTACGCGTCTCTCCGAATCGCCAACTGCGCGCCTTGATGCAACTCTGTGCGTCTTAAGGACCGTGAACTTGACTTTCAGAGACAAGTATTTAGCTTTCCAATATTATCCGCGTCGTGAGCTAAATAAAGATCAATAAAACACACAGTCGGTTGGCTTCAGTGAACAAAATATTAATGGAAATTGCTTTTAGATATATATGGCACATCAGCACAGATTGCATGCAGCTGGTTTGGACAACCCACATATACAAACGAACATCTACCATGCATTTAAAGATACAGTTAATTTAATATAATCGTTACCTGTGGAGATCACCACTAGTAGAAAAAGCTGGAAGATCCGCGTCTGGTCCATGGTTTGGTTATAATCCCTTTAAGTTTTAGGTGCCGTCGTTGCAAACCGTTAAATTAAATTCATTTGCTCTAAAAATGAATTTTACTGCGTAAATAAAAAAAGTCAGTATAGATCCGCTGACTCACAATCCTTAAAATATCTAATATTAACCAACAAATCTGACCAAATCTCAACAAGACATCCTTGCGTGTCAGTTCCCCTGTCCAGAGAACGGCTGGCTGCTGGGAGAATGCCCTGTTCCTCGCGGGGTGCAGGGGCTATTAGTTATGCGCACTAGGGTATTGTTGTCCCCACTGACACCCTGGTCACTGAATGGACACTGATACAACAGAACTGGCCGGCGGAGGCTGGGTCGTGTAAGCGAGCCAATGGCAGCACGGTGGCCAGTCAAAAGGCGGGGCCCCTTTGCACCCCAAAGCATCCATTCGAGGGACGCCATATAAACAGGGTATTCTCTGCGATGGACTTGACCATGGGAACACTCTACTCTTGGCAATAAGAGCCGTTTTAAACTTATTGTCAACTAATTGTCAGTTAATTACGCAACCTGTTATTGAATATGTGCTTAAAACACAGAGCATCAGTTTAGAGATCATATTCTTCCTTGTGTTCTTTGTGTCATAAAACCTCTCTCTCTCTCTCCCTCTCTCTCTCTCTCCTTCTCTCCCTCCCTCTCTCTCTCTCTCCCTCCCTCCCTCCCTCTCTCTCTCTCTCTCTCTCTCTCTCTCTTCCTCTCTCCCTCCCTCTCTCTCTCTCTCTCTCTCTTCCTCTCTCCCTCCCTCCTCTCTCTCTCTCTCTCTCTCTCTCTCACACACACACACACACAACACAATACATAATAAAGAATACGCTATAATTTCAAACATGTAATGTAATTAAATGAATTGTCATATTTTGGACCACGTTTATTCCACTGCGGCCCCTTAGCCAAACGTATAATCAACAACGTCTTTCAAAAGGTAGATGCTGATGAATGAGAAAATGAAGTGCACTATCTCACAACCAAACCCTCATTCATACCAGCCACAAGCCGGTTGAGGGTCTGATCCATTCAAAGTGCTATTCAACCCTCCGCCCCCCATCCAAACTCATCTCATCATCTCAGCCTCGCACGCCTTAAACAAGGTCTCAACCCCTCCTGTACAAAAACCTCCAGTTTAGAAAGAAAACAAACACATTCATCCTCGGCTCCCCGCGATCCGCCGCCATAAAGGGAAGCGTCTCAATCACAAAGCTGTTGGAATTCAGCGCGGCGCGAGGCGCGACCCAACAGCCAATTAACAGGCATCAGCGTGCGCAGCAGGGCGCCCCCGACGCACAAAACACACACCCCCTTCTGAGCCCAGAACAACAGGGAGGTGTCAGTAGGTGGTCCGCTGTGTTGGGGAGACTCTATGAGGACATTCAACAGATATCTAATTAGGACGGGCTGGGGATACCAACATGCAGAGAAACAAGCACACACACACACACACACACACACAGACACACACACACACACACACACACACACACACACACACACACACAGACACACACACACACACACACTGTTATAATAATCAGCCTGTTCTCATCAACTTTTAATCCGTTCCCTGGAAACAGTGTCGCCGCTTATACATTCCTTAACCAACTCTGGGTAAAAAAAGAATTAAATCTTCTTCATAAAATGTGGACTGATCAACTGAACGTCATAGAAAAGTGTTTATCTCTCCCTAATTGACGTCATTCCAGTCTCAAGCACATATTTTCAATCCCATTTGACCGGATTCTTCCTAGTTTCAAGTCAGAACCAGTCAGAAAGCTCACAGCTCCTCCATGTGTGAACATCGCTCTTTATCTTGATCTTTTTATGAACACAGAGCCCCAAAGAACGCCACATTCACGGCAGCCCCTATGAGAGCTAGAACATTCATCTTTGTCAGTTATAGGACACACTATAGCCCACGGGTCCCAACGCATATCCCTGCTTCAAAGATGGTTCTGGAACAAAGCGCCAACACGCCTCCATATATCTCCCTAATCCAGCCGTTAAAGTGCTGCGCTGCTGTGACAGAGAGAGGAGGGGACAAAGGACAGGAGAGAGGGACCCAATTAGGCCTGGGATCCATGGGAATGGCCTCTAACGAGGGAATGGCCTCTAACGAGGGAATGGCCTCTAACGAGGGATTCATCACGCCATGCAGAACGCAGGACTGGGGTGAGGGGGGGTGTGGGGGAGCATTATTTACAGCTACGCTTCTTGGAAGAGGCACAGCTCCAACACACACACACACACACACACACATACCCACACATACACACACACACATGCACAGACACACACACGCTTGCATGCACGCACACACGCACGCACGCATGCACACACTCAGACACACACGAGCGCCCACACGCATACAGCCGCACGCACACACATAGGCCCGCACGCGCACACACACACACACACACACACACACACACACACACAAACACACACACACACACACACACACACACTAACTCCTTTGATCATACTCTTACCAAGGTTCTTAACATATAAGTTAAGGCGAGCATGAGGTTGAAGTTATGTTGATAGCCCTTTATACTGCCCAACATCACTCAGGCAGAACAGTAACTCCCTCATGAGCTGTATAACCATGATCCAGTTGGGTTTGGAACCAATAACCTCCCTCATGACCTGTATAAACCATGATCCAGTTGGGTTTGGAACCAATAACCTCCCTCATGACCTGTATAAACCATGATCCAGTTGGGTTTGGAACCAATAACCTCCCTCATGACCTGTATAAACCATGATCCAGTTGGGTTTGGAACCAATAACCTCCCTCATGACCTGTATAAACCATGATCCAGTTGGGTTTGAACTCCCTCATGAGCCGTATAAACCATGATCCAGTTGGGTTTGGAACCAATAACCTCCCTCATGAGCCGTATAAACCATGATCCAGTTGGGTTTGGAACCAATAACCTCCCCTCATATATCGTCCTGATCTCGCTATTATAGTGTGTTGCCACGGACGACGTGCCGGTCAAACGCAGGCGTTATGGTAGCGGTGGGTTGGTCGGTAGTAGTCGTCCGTGTTATTGATCGGTGAAAGACTGCTTCTCTCTGAGAATACCACGGATCAGTCACAGATCCAACCTGGTTCTATTGCATCTGGATATTATTCAGTTAAATGTTAAATGTTTTTTTGTTCCAGAAACATCCCCCAGAAACATCCCCCATACCAGAGAAGGATGTGAGATTTAAAGTCGGGGAGGTGGATGGCCATTTGGGTTAGTGTGCCATGGACTTCCTGTTTGGTGGCCAGTCCGGTAGCCATCTTGGGTTCTGGGAGGGGTGGATGGGGGGGGACCCAGATATAAAATGGCAAGTGCATTTTGAACGACTATGATTCTTTCAGCTAAATCGTACCTGGGTGGTTGACGTGACTTCGCCTTTTTGTGGTCCTTTGCCTGTCTCACCATAGCGAAGGGTCGATTACATCTACATGCTGTGTAGGTTCCAATGTGTAAACAAAGGTATAGTTAGATCATTACTGGGCCAGTGCAAGTCTGGGTTTTTTTTTTGGGGGGGGGGGGTATTAAACTCTTATTACCTTCCCCTGCCTCCATCACCCTGCATGGTCTCACTTCTCCATCATCCAGCATGGTCTCACTTCCCCTGCCTCCATCATCCAGCATGGTCTCACTTCCCCTGCCTCCATCATCCTGCATGGTCTCACTTCCCCTGCCTCCATCATCCTGCATGGTCTCACTTCTCCCTCCATCATCCTGCATGGTCTCACTTCTCCTGCCTCCATCATCCTGCATGGTCTCACTTCTCCTGCCTCCATCATCCTGCATGATCTCACTTCTCCTGCCTACGCAATCCTGACACAGTATTGTATTGATATATTGTTGAAGTGATTAATATAACTGTAATGTGAGACCTGCATGCTACATCTGAGCCTGTGTAGTTTCTCCATGTTCTTATTTCCTACTAATGTCATCGTCAGGAAGAAATCGGCTTTATCAATGAAAGAGAACATCAACGATCAATGACCCTGCATTTACTAACAACGTTCTCAAAATGAAGACATTTTAAGTTGAAAACTAAAATAAATCAATCAATCAAAGGGAAGAATACTGCTGAGTGCTTACAAGAAATTGACATTGATGAACCAAAACCAGGTTTTTGGGGTAATCTGTATTTTTTAGATTTTCTTAAAAAACAAAACATTTACAATTGAAGTCACAGCCATATAAATTACAACAGCAAACACGATAAATCTTAAATACTACATATTGAACCAAGAAAAGAAAAGACAATATGAATGGTTAATTCCCTCGTATTCGCTTGCAGTCTGTTGCATCCAGTTCCCTTGAAAGAGGTGATGCTCCAGACTGGACACACCCACCTCCCCAAACTAAGACTCCTCCTCCTCCTCTCTCCTCCTCCTCCTCTCTCCTCCTCCTCCTCTCTTCTGAGAGGAACAGTGGTTTCATTTCCCTCACGATTCCTAAACCCGTTGTGACAATTGATAGGATATTTCTCTGAATGTGTTCTCCCATCACCGCTCGATGAAATGGGGCACTATCCATAATGAACTAATGGATGTAGACCTCATCTCATCATGAGGAAGAACCAGCTGTGGAAGCTGGACTCCAGCGGGCATGCTGCCCTCTGCTGGTCCAGACTGCTTACTGCAGGGCTAAACAACAGCATGGGTATCCCACCAAGTCCAGGCTGCCCTTAAACGCTGATTTAACCACATTCTCATTTCCCAATCCTATACCTTAACAGATGACTGTGTGAGTGTGAAGGTGTGTGAGTCAGCACACTAGAACCAGTGCCATGTTTAGCTATTTGAAGCCAGGGAATCCAGCAAGCGACTAGTTTCCACAGCGAAGGGGAGAAAAGCAGTTAGTCGATTAATCCCAGCTTGACCTGCCCAGCCAGACCGGACATTCACTTCTTTTGTCCTTTTTTCTTTTCTCATCCACACAAAGAACAGAAAGGCAAATCACTTTGACGCTCTGCTACACGACACTGCTAATAAAAGAACGTACAGGTATGATGAGAACAGTAGCATTACAGCGTGGCATTATATTCACTGGAAAGAAAATGAAACTCCTATATTCTTTCATTGTGCAATTGCTATAACCTTTGACTGTACAAGACCGCACCACAAATAAAGGGTTAAAATAAAAGACAGGCCTCACAGGAAACACAAAACGAAGTGAGAGATACACAGGGAACAAAACTTCTTCTTTTTAACCCATCAGGTGAACTTGGCTTTTAAATATCTTTTAACATCTGGCAAATTAGTTTATGTTACGCTCACTTAAGTCTAAATTGTCTGGGACTGTGTCAGAGTTGCCGTCAGGAAGGTAGGGGACAATACAAGAACGGGACGAGATCTTTATTCAGTGGGACACCCAAGCAGTGTCCTGCTTCCACTGAGGATTTCTGGAGGAGAATTCTGGGAAGTCAAAACTAGCTGCTGGCCTCAGTTTGTTGGTTTTATAAACGAATGTGAGCGCTTGTGACGGCAAACTAACCTTCCCTTTTTAAAAACCCTCAACAATCATGGAGAGGACATGCATCCCATCAGCCCCTGCGGCTGCTCCTCCCACCAACGACTCCAGATAAAACGCTGATCTGAAAATCACGCACGTTGATCTGAAAACCACTCACACTGATCTGGGGTCAGGGCATGTGATACGAGGTAAATATGCTTCAAATCAGAAGGAAAAAGAACACAATAATATCACACGTCATCGTCAGGGCAACAGATCAATCTCAATCCCACCGTTCTGTTCTGAACGTGTTCGGTCTCAGACTAAACCAGCCTCATTCACACAGGTCCATCACGCCACAAACATGTCCATGAAGAATTTACCACAGCAAAATCCATGTGTGTGTGTGTGTGTTAAGTAATTCTGGTTTTGTGATGCAGGGGGTTGGGAAAGTGCATGTTGACGCGTTTATTTCCTGTGAGACTCTCTTTTCCATCGGCTCAACCAATGGGAGTCCAGCACTCAGTCACCTGTTATAAGCTCAACCAATAGCAGTCCAGCACTCAGTCACCTGTTATAAGCTCAAACAATGGGAGTCCAGCACTCAGTCACCTGTTATAAGCTCAACCAATGGGAGTCCAGCACTCAGTCACCTGTTATAAGCTCAACCAATGGCAGTCCAGCCCTCAGTCACCTGTTATAAGCTGCAGCAAACCGAGCTAAAGCCTTGATCCTTTTATCGGAAATTCCCAGTAAAAACAGGGAACCACACGTCTTGCTCCTCTCCACCCCGAAAAGTGACAGATGACAAGGGGACACTGGCTCCCCCACAGCAGTGGTGACATTCTTGGTCGAACATCCTCTGCCACAACAACGGTGTCTCCCAGAGATGACATCATCTACACACTAGAGTGGGTGACATCATTCCGTTTCAGCCAATCATCCCTCCAGTTTAAGTTCGACCCTCACGGTCGATCTCCCTCCAAATCATCCTGAGTCAGTATCGTCCTTTTTAAGACATAGTGCTCCGTTAGAGCTGGCATCATCCTCACAGCATCGTCCTCATCCACTTGGAAAAATCAACATCTTCATTCAAAGTTGCCAGAGTCTCAGAAGGGATGATTCCATAGGGGTGCTAGCTGGATACTGTTCCAGTGATTTCATCCCAAACCTCGCCCAATGAACGACTAAATGGATGACAGATCACAATTGAGAAAAATTAGAAAGAGTTGTTTTTTTTGTCGGTTGGCATGTACTAAAATTCACAAGATTTTTTTTACGGTCATAAACTATGACACTAGAACAGTTTGTCAATGGTGGCTCATTTGCAGTGTATTACATAACTTCAATCACAGACATATTGCACTGTTCCAAATCCCACCGCGTGTCAACTTTCCCACTATGGCCGCTCCCACTATTATGAAATATCATGCTTGAAAGGAAGGCAGAATATGAGCACAGTATGCATAGATGGCATCTTAACATCGGGACATTGCATGTTTGAAACGCACGTATTCAAAGTTCTATGACCTTTGAGGCAAAGGTCTCAGTATGTTATGGAAGTTTTAGCAACGAGCACAGTTCAGAGTTCAGAGTTCAGGGTTTCCGCCGCGTGGTTGGGTCAAACCGTCCGTCTGCGTCCAGGTTGATAAAGGGAGGGGGCGGACCTCACCGGGTTCCCGGGAACAAGGCGTGGTGAGGGTCAGCAGCGAGGCCAGGAGGACCGGAGCGTTGCAGAGCCGGGTTTGGGCTCCAGGGGGCGGCGGAGAGGACTGAGATGGAGTGAAGGCTGCGGGGTTAGAGGTCGGAGGTTCTCCTCTTGGTGCCGGAGGGGTCAGAGGTCGGTCAGCACTCGAGGGACAGCAGGAAGCTGCGCCTGCAGTCCACGGCCTTGGCGCTGGGCGGCTGGGCTCGCTTCCTCACCAGCTCCTCACGACCCAGCGTGCTGCTCAGACGAGAGTACGCCACCTTGTACTTCTTATCAAACGCAGCTAGGAGAGAGAGAGAGAGAGAGAGAGAGAGAGGACAGGGAGAGAGGAGACAGGGAGAGAGAGAGAGAGAGAAGACACAGAGAGAGAAGAGAGAGAGTAGACACAGAGAGGAGACGGAGAGAGGAGACAGAGAGAGGACGGAGAGAGAGAGGAGAGAGAGAGAGAGAGGAGACAGAGAGAGAGAGAGGAGACAGAGAGAGAAGACAGAGAGAGAGAGGAGAGAGAGAGGAGACAGAAGACAGAGAGAGAGGAGAGAGAGAGAGAGAGAGAGAGAGAGAGAAGACAGAGAGAGAGAGGAGAGAGAGAGAGAGAGAGAGAGGAGACAGAGAGAGAGAAGACAGAGAGAGAGAGGAGAGAGAGAGGAGAGAGAGAGAGAGGAGACAGAAGACAGAGAGAGAGAAGACAGAGAGAGAGGAGACAGAAGACAGAGAGAGAGAGGAGACAGAGAGAGAGGAGACACAGAGAGAGAGAAGACAGAGAGAGGAGACAGAGAGAGAGAGGAAGACAGAGAGAGAGAAGAGAGAGAGAGGAGACAGAGAGAGAGAAGAGAGAGAGAAGACAGAGAGAGAGGAGACAGCAGGCGTACGGGTGAGAGGAGAGGAAGAAAAGCAACATGGAGTCCTTTAACAACGAGACGTTACTTATTGTGTTAATTGCAGCTCGTTATGTGGAGGTCCTGTCTGTGGGTCCGGGGAGGTCTCTTACAAACGTGGTCTTTTCCCATCGCAGCCAGCGTGAGGAAGAGGATCTCCCTGTACAGACTCCTGGGAACACACACAACATGCAGGCACAACCCAGCGGAATACTTTAAATTATATTGTTATTTGTGATGACATCTTATTGTTTAACATTGTTTTTATTGTTGCTGCTTGTTTTGTAATCTCGGCTACATTGAAAATGAGGTCCTGCCCCTCAATTGTATTCCCAAGAAACTAACCAAAAAAAAGATTCTGACGGGGGACGGAAAAATACAAAGCCGTATAAAGTGATGACATACGATAATGACATATGACTAATAATACATGTTTACCACACAGGAAAAAGACGTCTCGTATCGACCAATGACCCGGCGTCTGTTTCCGCCCCGCTAACCTTTGTATCCGGGGCGTGCTCGGCTGCTTGGCGACGGTATCCAGGAAGAGGGTGACGGCCTTGTGGACCTCGTTCATGCCCACCCAGCGAAGCACCTCCTCCAGGAAGGCCAGGGTGAAGGGGTGGTTGTGCCTCCGCCAGCTGTGGCTCCGCATGGGCACCCCGCCTACGAGCAGGACGAGAGGAAAGAGAGAGAGGTTTAAAAAAAAAAAAAAAGTAAAAAAAAAATAAAAAAAAAAAATAAAAATAAAAAATAAAAAATAAAAAATAAAAAAAATAAAAAAAATAAAAAATAAAAATAAAAATAAAAATAAAATAATTTAAAATAATAATTTAAATAAAAAAAGAGAGAGATAGACAGAAGGATGATCGGAATTTAAAGACAGACAGAAAGACGGAAGGGTTGACCGGAGAGAGAGGGGGGAGATGGAATGGAATGGAATGGAAACATCAAACAGTCATGAACGGGTGAAATCTTTCTTTTAAAGGGGCAGTCAGGCTTGTTCCGGTCCATGTTAGTTGTATTAGGTGCTTGTATTGTGTGTGTAGGCCTTTTATAACCCCCGTCAGAGTCTCCTGCATATGGGAAATACCACAGCAGAAGTTCAAAGGGCAAACGCGTCCAGTGACCTCCCCCTCTGAGGTTGAGCGGTGGTATTTCCCATGTACAGGCGAGGCAGGTTCATTAGAGCACATCCTTTGTAGAGCACAACAAGGCCGTTCAAAGTGCTTTACATGAGACATTAAAAGCACCAAGACAAAGTGCAACACATAAAAGGTTATATAAAACGAAATGCAAAAAAGGACATTTAAAACAAAATGCAGGAAAAATAAAATACAGGAATATATAGGATATATAGGAATATAATAACATATAGGAAATGGCTCCATTGACGTGATTTTAAAAAGGCCTACACACAGAATTTAAGCATTTAATCTGAATAATAACATCAAGTGGAGCTAGTGTGACTGGCCCTTTAAGAGCTGGTGTTCCCGTGACGTGGCGGTGTGGGCGTGGTCTTACTGTGGATCCTCCAGAGCATGTACAGGGGGGGCCAGTGGTCGGTGTCGGGGGTCAGCGTGTCCCAGAGCAGACGCACCCGCACCGCAGAGCTCTCCAGCTGACCCACACAACCAGGAAGAGACAGATGGTCACATGATCAACCAGGAAGAGAGACGGTGGCTATCAATACGGTCACATGATCAACCAGGACGAGACAGACAGTGGCTATCAATACGGTCACATGATCAACCAGGAAGAGACAACCAGTGGCTATCAATACGGTCACATGATCAACCAGGAAGAGACAGACAGTGGCTATCAATACGGTCACATGATCAACCAGGAAGAGACAGACAGTGGCTATCAAAACGGTCACATGATCAACCAGGAAGAGACATCGACAGTGGCTATCAATACGGTCACATGATCAACCAGGAAGAGACAGACAGTGGCTATGAATAGAGCCACATTACAGAATACTGTGAATGTAAGTGTGCCAACACCACGAGGAAACGCATTAATATCTAACAAAGCATTTCGAATATCTTCAAGAACGTGACGACGACTAATACAGAGAGAATGCAGAGAAAGTGTAAAGACAGGCCTGACTTTTTTTAAATGTTTGTCCCAGGGGTCACCTGTGTGGGCGGGCCAGCCAGCGGCGAGGCTCGGACCAGCTGCAGCAGGTCACAGGGCAGGCCCAGGCGCTGGAAGTACCACACCAGGTTCCAGAAGATGATGGAGTGGCTGTCCAGCAGCAGGGCTTGGGCCAGCACGCCGTCCCCCTCGTTCTCCAGCAGGCTCTCCAGCTCCTTCCTCAGCACCAGGGGGCTCAGGTACGCCACGGACACCTGGGGGGGTGGAGCCACAGAGCCCTGGAGGGGGGGGGGGGGGGCGGAGCGTCAGCTGGGGGCTAGGGGACGGTGCCCGTGGATGTAGAGGCCGGTCAAACCCCTAACCCCCGACCCTAAGCCTTACCTTAGCCCAACCCTATAACTAGCCCCAACCCTAAACCTAACCCTAACCCTAACCCAACCCTAACCTTAACCTAATCCCATACCTAACCCCAACCCTAACCTTAACCCTAAACGGCTTCTGCTTTTATTACCGTTACCTGGGGAGATATTTCATCTTGAATTTGGGACTTTTCTCTTCTGAGGAAACTCTTGATACCTAAACCCTAAGCATGAGCTAACAAAGGAACTTGACTCACACCAGGAAGAGAAAACATCTTGACTTCACAGCTCATCCAACGAGCACACACACACACTAGAGCGAGGGTACGAGTGAGGCGGCCTACCATGGTGGTGGCGCTGTGTCCTGAGTGGCTGCTGGTCTCGGAGCCGGAGTCCTCGTTCACGCCGTTGTAGAGGTGCGGTCGCTGGGTGGCGCCGGCGTCCGGGCCGCCGGGGGGCCTCATGGCGCTCTCCACCTCGTCCTCGGCGTTCCAGTTACCGCGCTCCAGGCTGGAAGGCAAGGACGACGGCAAAAAAAAACGCTATGATGGCAGCAAGATTAAGCGCGTGGCGTTGGGGGTAAGGTTCGAGGAGAGGTGTGTAAGGGTGTGTGTGTGTGTGTGTGTGTGTGTGTGGGTCCACCGACGAGCTGTATTCTAGAGCTGGCGCTGTTTTCTCGTTGTTTACAACAGGAAATAAGCTCTAGGGCTCTAGAGAGGAGAGCTTTTTCTTCACTTGAGACTTTCAGGCTAGAGCGCCGGTCGGTCAACCAGCTTTCCCAGCATGCTCTACGCAGCTGAGCGCGGCGCCGTTGGGCCACATACAGCTCGCCGGCGGCCCCCCCCGGGCCGAGCCCCACCTGCTGACGGGCCCCGGGTCGCAGATCTCTGCGCTGAGGAAGGGGACGAAGCTGGCGGAGCAGAAGGGGCAGCTGGAGTTGAGGTTGGAGTCGTCGGACGTCCAGCCGGCCATGATCTCCTCGTCGTAGACCAGGGAGTCGCAGCTCCGGCAGAGAGAACAGCTGGACATCAGCACCTGTACCACAGGGGGGGGGACGGGGGGTCACGACCTCGGACCGGGGTCACGACCTCGTCCTAACGTTCGCCGTGTTGGCCTGACAACTGGAGGGTATTGATACCGTCTCAAAACGGGTGCGGACGCATTGGGAATGTTGGACCGAGAACGATGATAAAGAATAATAGCTCAGATGTGTTTCACTGTGTGCCGGTGGTTGTTTATGTTTATTCAGGATCCCCATTTAGTCGTTACCTCAGTAATAATTATTCTTTCTGGGGTCCACACAAATAGACAAGAAGAAAACATGTGGTGGTTTTAGGACCGTGTGTGGAGGGCCTCACCGTGTGTTTAGAAGGGAGATGCACTTGTGAGTTCTGGTGAGTAGTACTGTAGTACACCGACTTCCTACGTTAAATGCAATTATTTTAAGTCGCTTTGGATAAAAGCGTCTGCTAAATGACTGTAATGTAATGTAATAATGTAAGGTGTGGTGTGGGTGGTGTTTAGGACCCTGTGTGGAGGGTTGGCGGGTTCTACCTCAAGCCCCGCCCCCTCCTGGGCGGAGTCCCAGGACCTGCGGAGGGTAAACGCCAGACTGGGGCCGTCGGCCAGGTCCACATCACTCCCCACCGACAGAGAACTCTGCAGGACGGAAACACAGAAAACACAACGGCTCAGCAACGTCACACCCAGCAACAAGCGACAAGCTCCCTTAAAGGATCAGTGTGTAGAATTTTGTGGCCGAATTGTGTGTAGCTTTGGCAGAAATTTAATATAATATCATAAGTATGTTTTAATTAGTGTATAATCTCATGAAAATGAGAATCATTATGTATTTGTTACCTTAGAATGAACCTTTATATCTACATGGGGAGTGGGTCCTTCCAGGGACGCCGCCATGTTGCAGTATGTAATTGTATTCAGTTGGTTGCAATCTGCAACCTCACCACTAGATGCCGCCATAAATCACACACTGCACCTTTAAGGCAAATCTAGAGCAAAAAGCTATAATAAACAGCGATGTTGCCCCCGCCCCCCTCACCTCTGAGGTAGCGTTGTACAGCCTCTCCTTGGCCTTCAGCAGGCTCTCCGCCACCTGCGCCTTTCGGGACTGCCTCTGCTCGGACACCCTGCGGCTCCCCCCGCCCCCGCCCCCGCCTGGGCGCCGGTCGTCCACGCTGGCGGCCCGCCGGACCGAGGCGCGGTGGCGAGTGGGCGTGAGCAGCTGCTGCAGCTTCCCGGCCAGGCCGCTGCGGACCGGCGACGCCACGTGGTTGTAGTTCTCGTCCAGCGTCTTCCTGGCGGCCGTGTCTCGCGGTCCCGGAACCCTGGGGAGGTGCGCGCACAACCGCACGGTCAAGAGGCCGACTAGACCTCACAGACCAGACGCTGGTACAGGAAGGATTAAATACGTTCACATACGTTTGTTCACATTCCCGGCTCCTCCTGTCCACATGGAAGATGAACCCCGAATCGCTCCCAGTGAGTGTGTGTGTGTGTGTGTGTGTGTGTGTGTGTGTGTGTGTGTGTGTGTGTGTGTGAATGAGAGGCCATTGTAGAGCGCTTTGTCCGTTAAGGTGGAAAGGCGCTATATACAGTAAGAAGAAGGCCTACTTTTCCCATGATGCCCATCCCATACTTGAAATACAGACTCTAAAGCTTGAGCTTTAAACTTCCTCCAGTCACAGAGTTTAAATCCACGGCTCTAGACCTATGACCTTCGACCTGTAACTGTTTTTAATTATTATTATTATTATTATTGTGTATTGCATTTTAGTTGATATTCATGTCTCTGTGTGAACTCGTCATCACTGTAAATGAGGGAAACCCCAGTGCATCACGAGTGTAAATAAAGTTTTGAAATGAAGAGCGGTCGACCATCGACCCGTTCCTCTCTCCCCCACCCCCCCCCCAACCATCGACCCGTTCCTCTCTCCCCCACCCCCCCCCAACCATCGACCCGTTCCTCTCTCCCCCACCTCACCATCGACCCGTTCCTCTCGCCCCCCCCCCCCCAACCATCGACCCGTTCCTCTCTCTCCCCCCCCCCCAACCATCAACCCGTTCCTCTCTCCCCCACCTCACCATCGACCCGTTCCTCTCTCCCCCCCCCCCCCCCAACCATCGACCCGTTCCTCTCTCCCCCACCCCCCCCCAACCATCGACCCGTTCCTCTCTCCCCCACCTCACCATCGACCCGTTCCTCTCGCCCCCCCCCCCCCCAACCATCGACCCGTTCCTCTCTCTCCCCCCCCCCAACCATCAACCCGTTCCTCTCTCCCCCACCTCACCATCGACCCGTTCCTCTCGCCCCCCCCCCCCCCCAACCATCGACCCGTTCCTCTCTCTCGCCCCCCCCCCACCATCAACCCGTTCCTCTCTCCCCCCCCCCCCCCCACCATCGACCCGTTCCTCTCTCCCCCACCTCACCATCAACCCGTTCCTCTCGCCCCCCCCCCCCCCAACCATCGACCCGTTCCTCTCTCCCCCCCCCCCCCTACCATCGACCCGTTCCTCTCTCCCCCCCCCCCCAACCATCGACCCGTTCCTCTCTCCCCCACCTCACCATTGACCCGTTCCTCTCTGCCCCACCTCACCATCGACCCGTTCCTCTCGCCCCCCCCCCCCCCCACCATCGACCCGTTCCTCTCGCCCCCCCCCCACCATCGACCCGTCCCCCCCCCCCTCACCTGCTGTCCCTGTGGTCCGGCGGGCAGGCGCAGTCCGTCTCAGCGTCGGCGGTCTCGGAGCAGTCTCTGTAGAAGGTGGACAGGCACACCTGGCTGCGCCGCACCAGGACGCCACCGGGGGGCGGCGGAGGGGGGGCCGTGGACGGGTCCCTGGGCCCCGAGGGGGGCTTGCGTGACGCGGCCGGGTCCCAGGGGCCCGAGGGGGGCTTGCGTGACGCGGACGGGTCCCTGGCGCCGTTGGTCCCCGCCGAATGCAGCACGGCCTTCTTGGAGAGCTTGGTCTCCGACGACGTCTCTGAGGAAACGGGTTAAAGAGCGCTGTTGTGACCCGGGTCGGGGAGAGGAGATGAAAGTGTTCTCTCTCCAGACTAGTCTCTCTCTCTAGACTAGTCTCTCTCTCCAGACTAGTCTCTCTCTCTAGACTAGTCTCTCTCTCCAGACTAGTCTCTCTCTCCAGACTAGTCTCTCTCTCTAGACTAGTCTCTGTCCAGACTAGTCTCTCTCTCTAGACTAGTCTCTCTCCAGACTCAATATTACGTTGAGTCGCTGCGCTCCACATACTACTGGACATAAGAGAGCCTGGGCCACTTCACCGCCTAAGCTGGTGTTCTGAGGGCGTATCAACGGGTCAAAACTGAAAGACTGACAGGTCGTAGCAGCGAATGAGAGACGCTAGCTCAGGTTAAATGGGCGGGGCCAGGTTGGGTGGGAGCGCCTGATCGTGAAAGTCGTTACTGATTGGTGTCACCAGGATTCCGGCGCTACCAATGAATTTCCAGGATTTGAGCACCAGATTTTAGCATGAAGTGTCCCAGACCAATAGA
>NC_140241.1:1889289-1934289 GCF_949987555.1 Borostomias antarcticus
GGGAGAAAGACCAGGCCTGGGAGAGAGACCAGGCCTGGGAGAGAGACCGGGCCTGGGAGAGAGACCAGGCCTGGGAGAGTGTGGACATGTGACCGCCAGTGTGAGAGTTGCTCACTCACAAAGAGTGAAAGAGTGAAAGAGTGAAAGAGTGAAAGTGGAGGAAGTGGAGGTTCGAGGTTGGCAGGTTAAAGCGGCAAACAGGAAGTGCACACTGTCTGCCTGTTTCCTGTCAAATTTCCAGGCATCATCATCAGCGGGTTGCTAGTGGCACACGTGACAAGTCCATCGCAGGAGGAATTATACAGCTCCCTCAGGAAGCAATGAAAAGTATTATAGTTAGTATAGATAGTATTATTTTTCTATAATGGGAACCATGGGCCTATATTGCTCTGTCAAACGTGTGCTTGGTGGACAGGCTATTCTAGGCCACACTGACCACATGTGAGAAATGGGTAGATGTGAAATTAGCCTACTACAAGTTAAAGAACGCTGACCTCATAGTGGCTAGTTCCCCTTTCGTTTTCATACTGCCCTTTGTGCATGGTAACCTTCTCAAGAAGGCAAAGCGCTGAGCAGAGCACGGAAAGCCCCTTCAAACGCCCTGGATTACCCCAGCGAGCGCTTCCTGTCGTCTCTAGCAACTGCAAATCACTTCATTATCTTTCACAATAGATACAGTGAGTGCAGCAGAGAATGGATGAGCCAGGGCTTGTGTGAGTGATCATTGGTCAAAAACCTAGCGTAGCCAGCTAGCTAGTTTCCCATTACAGTATGTGACATTCGTGCTAGTTATGCTCTTCATAGCTGCAGCTTTCAACTTAGGCTAAGTAGCTAACTAGATGTTATCTTCATTAATCACTGGCTGTCATAGCAGCTTGCTATGCATTTCCAATTGCTAGTTAGCATATCTGATGAGTAATAAGTAGATTAGCATCTTATTTTACATTAATTGCCAGTTTTATCAGCAGGCGACACACTGGTTTAAACTGTGCATCAACAATATCGTCTACCTCCCTCTGTGATGAAGATAGTTCTCTTCACTCTGCTCTAGACTAGTTCCTTCCTCTCCGTTCTGACAGAGTGATGCCCCAATGCCATACAGGCCTGCTCACACTCCACTCTAAATAGAATAAAACTTTATTGATCCCCGGGGGGAAATTAGGCGTTTCAGCAGTTGAAAAGTTCCAGAAAGGTTGTAAAGAGAGAAACACTAGCTCAGTAACACAAAGAAGACACTAGATAAGATGGGACCCAAACACATCCACAGACTTGCATGATGTAACGGTCACATTAGATTCACACGGAGCCCCACCTAGGCACTAGCATTATGTCCTCGCTCTGTGCACTGTCCTGCCTTTACACTGTCCTGACTCGTCCCTGCACCCTGTCCAATGTTGTCTCCATGTTACTGTCCTGCCTTTACACTGTCCTGTCTCGTCCCTGCACCATGTCCAATGTTGTCTCCATGTTACTGTCCTGCCTTTACACTGTCCTGTCTCGTCCCTGCACCCTGTCCAATCTGTCTCCACGTTATGCACCAAGACCAAAAGCAAATTCCTAGTAAGTTGAAAAACTGCATGACAATAAAACAAATTCTGATTCTCTCTCTACTGATTTCCTAACGTGTTGACGTATTAAAGATATCAAGGCGTTCAGAGAAGCTACAGACTAGATAGTTCTTCACAAGCGTGGGAGGGAACGCCAACAGTCATAATGGGATGGAACGGTAAGACAAAGACCCGACACTCGCTTCACACTTCCTCACACCTCACCACCGTTACACCCTTCACAAACACCTGTTTCACACAGGAAGTGAGACATTCTCGTGCCTCACTCTAAAAAGATCGCAAGGAACAACGGTCTTCTTCACCCAGCATGTAACCACGAGGCCTCTAGCCTGAATACACAGGGGAAAGATGAACTGGGTTTTAGATAACTCAAGAGTCGGTTAAATCCTTATATCTAGGGAAGCACACAATTAATCGCAAATCGATTCATTGATCGTTAAGGATTTAACGTGAAATTTACTCGATCTACTATCAAACAACGTGGTAGTGAAGCAGCCATCTCGGGAGAAATACAGAGAAATCAACAGCATATTTAGAAAAATGAAGCGGGCCAAGCAAAGCATTGTGTGGGCGCACTTCGAAAAGAAAGGACAAGAAGCCCCTTGTAAATACTGTGATGCCGTGAACACGTACAACACGACCACAACAGCAACGCTCTGTCACTTGAGGAAGGTTCACTCCTATGTTGTCTCTCCTCCTCGTCTCACCTGCAGCAAACCCCCCATGGGCTCGGTGTGTGAGGAGGAGCTGTGACGGCAGAAACAAAACAGCCCAGTCTGTCCGTAATAAAGCGCAGATTAAGAAAATAAATTCTTTAGATATTTTTTGGAAATTTGGATATTTTAATTACAATTACCTGATTGATTGATCGTTAACATGACCAATGATCGATTCAGGGACGTGCCGACAATTTGCAACCCAACTTATATCTGTGAGATGGAGCTGTGTGATAGAAGTGGTGTGTGTGAGAGTGTATGTGTGAGTGTGTGTGCGTGTGTATGTGTGTGAGTGTGTGTGTGGATGCTCAAGGCATGTGAGGGAGACAGAGCAGCAGATATATACTTATTTTTCACTGAGGCAGGAGAGAGAGACAGAGAGAGAGAGAGAGAGAGAGACAGACAGGCAGACAGAAAGTACAGTGTGTGTGTGTGTGTGTGTGTGTGTGTGTGTGTGTGTGTGTGTGTGTGTAACCCATAATCCTCCGTCAGCTGTGATCCTTGACAGTACCAGCCTACATTAAGTCTGAATACAACCCAACAGCTAATTCCCAATAAATAATCCCTCCACAAGCTGGCAAGATAAAAGTCAAGCATAGTCGTGTTTGGCTGAGATATGAATGGGACATCGGACGAAACTAGCAACGATTAGCCGTTCGGCCACAGCTCTGTCAAAATCAGCCGCTTAAGCAGGTGATGCACAATTAATTACATTGTGAGATTCTCAGATGACCCCACCATTTAGGACTTAGAATAACCTGAGATCAGGACACATCACTTTCCCACTCCGAAAGCTCAGCTTAGCTTCAGTTGAGCCATGCGCCAGCGCTGGCGATGACGTTGAAGGGCATTCCTAATTAGCGTTATTTTGACACCCTGCTTCCTACGCCCTTCACGGTGCTCACGAAGGGAACACACCCCGTAGGGTGTAGGGATGAGTCCTTCAGTTTGAAACACAGCCAGTGTCTTCAGATAATGTTCTAGGGATGATGTATTCCGGTACTAGGCATTGTCTTAAGGTTCTTAAGGATGATGTGTTCTGGCACCACGCAGCGTCTCAAGATCAGGTTCTAGGGATGTTGGATGTTGGCACCAGGTGACTTTGCTTGTCAAGCGAGTCTTCTACACTGAGGGAGGCCAGAGATGCACAGACACAGGGAAGGTACTGTTTCTCAGAGAGAGAGGGTGAATGTGTGTGTGTGAGAGAGAGAGAGAGAGAGAGAGAGAGAGAGAGAGAGACAGTATGGGTATGTGTGTGAGAGAGAGAGAGAGAGAGAGAGACAGTATGTGTATGTGTGTGTGTGAGAGAGAGAGTGTGTATATGTGTGTGTTGTGCATGTGTGAGAAAGAGAGAGAGAGAGAGAGAGAGAGAGAGAGAGAGAGAGAGAGAGTGTGTGTATATATGTGTGTGCCTGTGTGAGTGTGTGTGAGTGTGTATGTGTGTGTGTGTGTGTGTGTGTGTGTGTGTGTGTGTGTGTGTGGGTGCTGAGAGTCATGGATGGGGGAGAGATGTCTCGTAGCTGGTACGATGACCACCACGCTAACTCAGGGGTCTCCATTCGCCACAATGACACTCTGAACGGGGTCTGGCTTGACCAGGCTACAATGGTCCCCTTTGTGTCCAGGATCGGCACGTGACACACACACACACGCACACACACACACACACACACACACACACACAGAGGGAGGCCCACAGAGTAGCTGACCGCAAGTCGTGGCATCATCTACAGCTTTGTCACAACTGAGAGACTGCTCTATCTGACATCTAAACTAAACAGACTGTTTCAGAAGGGCATCAGTCACACATTGTTAGTTTCTATTGTTGACCTCAGCCCAGAGGGTGAACTCAGAGAGCGTGAGGCGTCGTTTAGGTGGAACATTGCGCTGGATGCTGGATGGGAAGTAGGGATGGCCCCAGTCATTCCAGTATTTCTCTATTCGTTCGATAGGTTGGTATTCGGAGCTCAATTCAGTATTCTGAGATTTTTAATTTTTTTGTCCTGATACTTCATACAGATACCAACGTCATCATAGCGTTACACTGAGTGACTTGTGTATCGTTACACCCGAAATGAAGATATTTCAATAGACCTTTCTGACCTGTCAATCACGCAGGGCATAATGCTTGATTTCTTAAGATCACGCCTCTGATGTCCCACAAACAAAGCTTGTCCCGCGTTGTTCATAGATTTGACATTTAGTTTGAAGAAAATGGTTCTTTAACCATACAGAAAACCGGCCTGCAGGCTGCTGTACCATAATGTTGTAAGAAAACAAGCAACACCATACCCCACACCTTCCTCCTTGATGATCATGATGTCAATCACGCTGTCCTTTCTTAAGTATTATATGTTTTTTGTATTGTATTATGTGTTGGCTTGCAGTGCGGGCAAAACTCCTTCAGGACAATAAAAGGTTACTTACTTACTTACTCCACACATCCGTTTACAGCAGTGTCAACACAAAAAGCTATGAAGCTAGTAACATGCTTGATACAGTAGCTAATTAGCCCGTAGCTGGTAGTTAACAGGTCATTCTCACAGGCTTATTTTCTAAGAATGGATGTCATTAACTTACTCACCCTGCTTTACATGTGCAGTTAGACTCAACGATTTCAATCTGGAGTTTGTGAGGCATCTGTGCCTTCCACATAGATTGCACCTAGCATCATGTCGTCACCTGCTCCATCCGGAATCCAAATCTCATGGATATAGCCTTTAGCATGTTTAGCATTGAGATGATAAGTTAGGCTAAAACTGCTTCGATGGTATGCAAACCTCTTATTCACTGTAAACTTTCCCTTTAGTTTGAAGGCAAAGATCTTTTTGTGTGACATTTAGTCCCTGTCCACACGAACATGGGTATTTTTGAAACCGGGTATTTTTCTACGCGGTTTGGCCTTCCATCCACACACAAACGGCGTTCCAGGTCGCAGAAACTGGACTTTTTTGAAAACTCCATCCAGGGTAAACATTTTTAGAAACTTTCAGTGTTGTCGCATGGACAAGAAAACCTGAGTTTTGGGCTTGTTTTTACATCACTTAAATCCTGTTTACATAAAACGCTATAATGAGAACCGTATGGACTCAACCACACAACTCCGCAGCTCTAGGTTAAAATGCTGTTCCTCGAGTTTTCTCACGGCTAATAAAACGCTAAAAATCAAAGAGCAGAAGTCGGAAAGTGAATGTGACAGTGAGCAGCCTGTTTGACGTGCGTCTTACAGCCTTATTACCATCGAACACAATGAGCCAGCGACAGCCTAGGCGGCGAGGTTTTTGTGTTTTCATGTGGACTGAGATTTCTTTTTAAGAATGAAGAAGAAAAACCCCGGTTTCAGAAATACTCATGTAGGTGTGGACAAGGCCTTGAACACTCATAGAACTAGCCTGTAGTGACATTTGAGTATGCTTCATCAGTCTCGGCCTACAAGGCCAGAAGTTATCAGAAACTGAAGCACAGTGGAAAGGTTAGCCCTGTCATTAAGCCTCCTCTTCGGTCTGGGCACATTAAACTCACACTACCAAATTAAATATCAAGCACAATGCTTGACACTTCCCACCCACTCACCTCCCCAGGCCAAAACAAAACAAATGGGGTTAAGAACCAACTCAACAACAGTCAAACAATCCTCTTAACTAGACAGCAACACATTGTCCTGGGTGTCGAAATTCAACCCCAGTGTTACCTCCAGGCAAGAACGACACCGCTCTCAAGTTCCAGAAAAAGGGTTATTCTCAGGTCAGTGAGAATCCTCCAAAGTCCCACTGCCAAACGGGCCCGGAGGCCACTTTGGCCACATCAACGGGCATCACGTAGGTGGTAAATGGTAAATGATCATGGTAAATGGACTCCACTTATATAGCGCTTTAATCCAAACCGCTTAACAATGGCCTCTCATTCACACTTTGACATGTCGTCAGGAGGATCAGGGATTTGAACCGCCAACCCTACGATCATTGGATGACCCCGCTCTACCCTCCTGAGCCACAGCCGCCCACGGCAGGATCCGTTTGCCCACGTGGCCGGCCCAGCAGGCCAGGACACACCTCTTTATCATTGAATTCAGGTACTTCATTCAGTCCCATCAAACACCTAGCCATGCACTCTGCCTCTACAAACATTTGCGAAAGAACAGAACAGTTTGTTCTAAAGAACTCACTGAGTTCCAGTGTGGTACTGTGATAGGATGCCACTGTGACATTTCTTACCTCCTAGATATTCCACGATCAACTGTAAGTGGTATTATTGCAAAGTGGACGCGTTTAGGAACCACAGCAACTCAACCACGAAGTGTCAGACCACGTAAAGTTACAGAGCAGGGTCGCTGAGTGCTGAGGTGCATCGTGGGTAAAGATCTCCAACGCTCTGCTGACTCAGTAACTGCAGAGATCCAAACCTCCTCTGGCATTAACATCAGCACAGAAACTGTGCGCCGGGAGCTTAACATGGGTTTCCATGGCCGAGCAGTTGCATGCAAGCCTTACATCACCAAGCGCAATGCCAAGCGTTGGATGGGGTGGTGTAAAGCACGCTGCTACTGGACTCTGGAGCAGTGGAAACGTGTTCTGTGGAGTGACGAGTCACGCTTCTCTAGCTGGCAGTCTGACGGACAAGTCTGGGTTTGGCGAATTCCAGGAGGACGTTACCTGTCTGACTGCATCGTGCCAACTGTAAAGTTTGGTGAAGGAAGGATAATAGTCTGGAGTTTTGTTTTTCTAGGGAAATTTTCATGCTTCAGATTACGAAGGCATTTTGGTGCTTTGCAAGACATTTGGAAGCTATGCTAACTTTTTACATAAATTGCATTTAACACCGTCGGTAGATTTGGTGAAGCGTTTTGCCCTGTCCACCACTATGCCTACTTGCCTGCTTCCTCAAGTGGCCCACTAGAAAGAGGCAAGTCTCAATGCCAGACCCATGAAAGTTGTTTTAGTGATACACTACGTAAACTACACTAACGACGTTACTGCATGCTGCAGATCTCTCTATGGATCTGGGACCCTTGAATGCAAAAATCTGGTGCTCAAATCCGGGCAAATTATTGGTTTTGCAGGAATCCCTGCGACACCAATCAGTAACGACTTTCGCGATCAGGCGTTCCCACCCATAGATATGACCCGCCCATCTAACTTGGGTTAGCGTCTCTCATTTGCTGCCATGACCTGTCACTCTTTCAATTTTGAACCGTCAATACGCCCTCATAATACCAGCTTGGTTGGCGAAGTGGCAGACTTTATATGTCGTATGTGGCGCGCAGTGATTCAGCGTAATATTTGAGTCTGGAGAGACTAGTGAGAGGCAAACAATAACAATGTGATGTCATCGCCTGTCACCAGCACCTCGTCATGATTAGGGGACGGATGCCAGCTGCGTTGGCTGATTTATGAAACGAACGTGGCTCCATGGATTTAGGAAACGAACGCACTCAATACCGATAGCAGCACCGTTCGTCCATGAGCTTACTGATATTCCGGTACTGACCCAATGACGTATGGGTACCAAAAAATACCGGTTCTTGATACCCATTCCATAGTGACAACCCTAAACCCTAGTTACTCATCATCACTTTGATTAGACACATTTATTAGATGGGTCTAATATTAGATGATTAGAAAGAGAAAGGGGTTCAAAATGTTCATCTGGGGGAATTGCCAAAGATCTTGCCTGGATCCTTGTTTCCAAGAGTCTTGGTATTCATGAAATGCATCGTGCCCGAGGGCCATGCTGAACACAGTTCTGAGAGGATGGGGGAACGGGGGAACAGACTGTGCCTGTAGCTGACGGAGAACACGGAGAACACGGAGAACACGGAGAACACTGAGAGGAAGACTGGCAGGGAGGGGTATGACCTACAGGACAGGCTGCTGCACTGGGATTTCAATTCACACAGAGAAACCGGATCTAGGCTATGACAGTGTGTGTGTGTGTGTGTGTGTGTGTGTGTGTGTGTGTGTGTGTGTGTGTTTGGATATAGGTGACACTGAAGGTTGCAAAGTCAGCAAGGGGTTGAAAAAAGTGACAAAAGGGAGTGTGGACGATTAAAGGGATATATTTCACACAGAGAAACTGGATCTAGGCTATGACTGTGTGTGTGTGTGTGTGTGTGTGTGTGTGTGTGCGTTTGGATATAGGTGACACTGAAGGCTGCAAAGTAAGCTAGGGGCTGAAAAAAGTGACAAAGGAGGAGAGAGTGGAGGATTAAAGGGATGTATGACAGAGGATTAAAGGATTGATGGCAGAGCAGCATAGCTGGTAAGAAAGGGAGTGTGTGAGTGAGAGAAGAGGGGGGTGAGTGAGAGAAGAGGGGGTGAGGAGTTTATTTTGAGTAGTCGCCAGATTTGATTTAGCCTGCACAAGTGGGATAATTATACCGTTGCAGTGGACAAATATATTCTCTGACACAGAGATGCAGGACAGGCTGTAATGAGCCGGGAGTAGTGGGTGGTTGTGTTGTGTTGTAGTGGGTGGTTGTGTTGTGTTGTAGTGTAGTGTAGTGGGTGGTTGTGTTGCAGTGTAGTGGGTGGTTGTGTTGTAGAGTAGTGGGTGGTTGTGTTGTAGTGTAGTGGGTGGTTGTGTTGTAGAGTAGTGGGTGGTTGTGTTGTAGAGTAGTGGGTGGTTGTGTTGTAGTGTAGTGGGTGGTTGTGTTGTAGAGTAGTGGGTGGTTGTGTTGTAGAGTAGTGGGTGGTTGTGTTGTAGTGTAGTGGGTGGTTGTGTTGTAGTGTAGTGGGTGGTTGTGTTGTAGTGTAGTGGGTGGTTGTGTTGTAGTGTAGTGGGTGGTTGTGTTGTAGTGTAGTGGGTGGTTGTGTTGTAGAGTAGTGGGTGGTTGTGTTGTGTTGTAGAGTAGTGGGTGGTTGTGTTGTAGAGTAGTGGGTGGTTGTGTTGTGTTGTAGAGTAGTGGGTGGTTGTGTTGTAGAGTAGTGGGTGGTTGTGTTGTAGAGTAGTGGGTGGTTGTGTTGTAGTGTAGTGGGTGGTTGTGTTGTAGTGTAGTGGGTGGTTGTGTTGTAGAGTAGTGGGTGGTTGTGTTGTAGAGTAGTGGGTGGTTGTGTTGTAGTGTAGTGGGTGGTTGTGTTGTAGTGTAGTGGGTGGTTGTGTTGTAGAGTAGTGGGTGGTTGTGTTGTAGAGTAGTGGGTGGTTGTGTTGTAGTGTAGTGGGTGGTTGTGTTGTAGTGTAGTGGGTGGTTGTGTTGTAGAGTAGTGGGTGGTTGTGTTGTAGTGTAGTGGGTGGTTGTGTTGTAGAGTAGTGGGTGGTGGTGTTGTAGAGTAGTGGGTGGTGGTGTTGTAGAGTAGTGGGTGGTTGTGTTGTAGTGTAGTGGGTGGTGGTGTTGTAGAGTAGTGGGTGGTTGTGTTGTAGAGTAGTGGGTGGTTGTGTTGTAGTGTAGTGGGTGGTTGTGTTGTAGAGTAGTGGGTGGTTGTGTTGTAGTGTAGTGGGTGGTTGTGTTGTAGTGTAGTGGGTGGTTGTGTTGTAGTGTAGTGGGTGGATGTGTTGTAGTGTAGTGGGTGGTTGTGTTGTAGAGTAGTGGGTGGTTGTGTTGTAGAGTAGTGGGTGGTTGTGTTGTAGAGTAGTGGGTGGTTGTGTTGTAGTGTAGTGGGTGGTTGTGTTGTAGTGTAGTGGGTGGTTGTGTTGTAGAGTAGTGGGTGGTTGTGTTGTAGAGTAGTGGGTGGTTGTGTTGTAGTGTAGTGGGTGGTTGTGTTGTAGTGTAGTGGGTGGTTGTGTTGTAGTGTAGTGGGTGGTTGTGTTGTAGTGTAGTGGGTGGTTGTGTTGTAGTGTAGTGGGTGGTTGTGTTGTAGAGTAGTGGGTGGTTGTGTTGTAGTGTAGTGGGTGGTTGTGTTGTAGTGTAGTGGGTGGTTGTGTTGTAGAGTAGTGGGTGGTTGTGTTGTAGAGTAGTGGGTGGTTGTGTTGTAGTGTAGTGGGTGGTTGTGTTGTAGAGTAGTGGGTGGTTGTGTTGTAGAGTAGTGGGTGGTTGTGTTGTAGGGAAGTGGGTGGTTGTGTTGTAGAGTAGTGGGTGGTCGTGTTGTAGAGTAGTGGGTGGTTGTGTTGTAGTGTAGTGGGTGGTTGTGTTGTAGAGTAGTGGGTGGTTGTGTTGTAGTGTAGTGGGTGGTTGTGTTGTAGTGTAGTGGGTGGTTGTGTTGTAGTGTAGTGGGTGGTTGTGTTGTAGAGTAGTGGGTGGTTGTGTTGTAGTGTAGTGGGTGGTTGTGTTGTAGAGTAGTGGGTGGTTGTGTTGTAGTGTAGTGGGTGGTTGTGTTGTAGTGTAGTGGGTAGTTGTGTTGTAGAGTAGTGGGTGGTTGTGTTGTAGTGTAGTGGGTAGTTGTGTTGTAGAGTAGTGGGTGGTTGTGTTGTAGTGTAGTGGGTGGTTGTGTTGTAGAGTAGTGGGTGGTTGTGTTGTAGAGTAGTGGGTGGTTGTGTTGTAGTGTAGTGGGTGGTTGTGTTGTAGTGTAGTGGGTGGTTGTGTTGTAGAGTAGTGGGTGGTTGTGTTGTAGTGGGTGGTTGTGTTGTAGTGTAGTGGGTGGTTGTGTTGTAGAGTAGTGGGTGGTTGTGTTGTAGAGTAGTGGGTGGTTGTGTTGTAGAGTAGTGGGTGGTTGTGTTGTAGTGTAGTGGGTGGTTGTGTTGTAGTGTAGTGGGTGGTTGTGTTGTAGAGTAGTGGGTGGTTGTGTTGTAGAGTAGTGGGTGGTTGTAGTGTAGTGTAGTGGGTGGTTGTGTTGTAGTGTAGTGGGTGGTTGTGTTGTAGTGTAGTGGGTGGTTGTGTTGTAGTGGGTGGTTGTGTTGTAGTGGGTGGTTGTGTTGTAGTGTAGTGGGTGGTTGTGTTGTAGTGTAGTGGGTGGTTGTGTTGTAGTGTAGTGGGTGGTTGTGTTGTAGTGTAGTGGGTAGTTGTTTTGTAGAGTAGTGGGTGGTTGTGTTGTAGAGTAGTGGGTGGTTGTGTTGTAGAGTAGTGGGTGGTTGTGTTGTAGTGTAGTGGGTGGTTGTGTTGTAGTGTAGTGGGTGGTTGTGTTGTAGAGTAGTGGGTGGTTGTGTTGTAGAGTAGTGGGTGGTTGTGTTGTAGTGTAGTGGGTGGTTGTGTTGTAGAGTAGTGGGTGGTTGTGTTGTAGGGTAGTGGGTGGTTGTGTTGTAGTGTAGTGGGTGGTTGTGTTGTAGTGGGTGGTTGTGTTGTAGAGTAGTGGGTGGTTGTGTTGTAGGGTAGTGGGTGGTTGTGTTGTAGGGTAGTGGGTGGTTGTGTTGTAGTGTAGTGGGTGGTTGTGTTGTAGTGGGTGGTTGTGGTGTAGAGTAGTGGGTGGTTGTGTTGTAGTGTAGTGGGTGGTTGTGTTGTAGAGTAGTGGGTGGTTGTGTTGTAGTGTAGTGGGTGGTATGTTGTAGAGTAGTGGGTGGTTGTGTTGTAGTGTAGTGGGTGGTTGTGTTGTAGTGTAGTGGGTGGTTGTGTTGTAGAGTAGTGGGTGGTTGTGTTGTAGTGTAGTGGGTGGTTGTGTTGTAGAGTAGTGGGTGGTTGTGTTGTAGTGTAGTGGGTGGTTGTGTTGTAGAGTAGTGGGTGGTTGTGTTGTAGTGTAGTGGGTGGTTGTGTTGTAGTGTAGTGGGTGGTTGTGTTGTAGAGTAGTGGGTGGTTGTGTTGTAGAGTAGTGGGTGGTTGTGTTGTAGAGTAGTGGGTGGTTGTGTTGTAGAGTAGTGGGTGGTTGTGTTTGGGCGACGTGTGTTCAGTGCCCCTAATGTCCCAAATATAACTTCGTAATATGATGGAGTTAGCTATATAAAATAGATTCACACAGTATTTCATGGCTCATGGCTTGGAAAAGATAAAAGATAAAAGATAAAAGTGAGTTTTAAAGGACAGGTTTGGAATTTAGCATTATAAGCCATGTTAAAGGGTTATTTACAATCATATACAATGGCCAATATCAAAGTTTCGTCAAACGGTGCACTCTCGGTGCATTTTCAAAAATTCCAAAGGTTAATTTCCCATGGTAAATTTCTAGAAATTTTCAGGGAATTTCCCACCCCTTTGCAACCCAAGTTGTTATTGATCTAGTCATCTCCCTCTGTGTGAAACAAGCTGCAGTAGTTCATCATTCCTCATGGATGTGTATTACGTAAGCAATAATATGTAATATGTAATCTCCAGCCAAAGCCTTGGAACCAGATGCTTCCCACGCATTAAGGGAAGCCAATGAGTCCGAACTTCTCAAGAAAGCTAAAGAGAACCGCAGCGTCTGTTATAAGTTGAAGCTAAAGGTCACTACTGTTGAGCTGAGGTGGGATCGAGACTGGGCGGTGATGATGTCATACACAGCCGAGTCTCGGTTTGCCGATTCAACGTGTCAAAAGTGAAACCCTTGTTACTTCTTCAAAATAACATCTGTTTCCACGTTACCACATTTCTGGACTTCTCATAAGGGCTTAATTTGGTTGATGTTCTGCAGTGAACTATGAAATAATGTAACAATTGGCCTGATGCAAGTCTTTACGAGCATTCATTTTATTACACAACGGCAAAGCACAGGGCCACCTCTGAAATCAGATGTGGCCGTAGATAGATAGGGGGACCTGTTGGAAGAAACCGTGTGGAATGTTCTGGAGCTGGTTTGAGGAGGCGAGAGGATAAGTTCTCTCTGGAGAACAGATCCCGTGTTCCATCATTTAGAACGTTGTTCCCTTAACTCTCACAATCCAACCCCAGCCTACACCTCACTTTGCACCTGGAGGTCTCCACTATAATTGAGGCAAGTCGTGTTGGTGTCAAACCCAATACAATTCAGTTAAATCAAAAAGCGAACTGAAATTACTATTTGAGAATTGAAAGATTTTTGTGGTAACCAAGTGCTTTTCAGCGTAACTGGAGGTGTGTGCTGAGAAGTACTTGTTTACCATGATGACAGATGGTAGATCTTTCAATTCTCCTTTTTACCTATTTCAAATTTGCCTGAAAGTTGGCCGTACTGTTTTGAGGACCCATTCCCTATGGAATTGGGATGTGCTATTAGCTAAGTTGACACAGTAGCAATTCCTTAACAAGAGGTGACATGTCCCAAGTGTGATTGCAATCCCAGCTACAAGAGTCTGCTCACGGGAAAGGAGGGAGGGGTGATGCACTTTAGAGCCATGGAGGGGTATATTTAGCAGAACTTGATAAGTAGGTCTGCATAGGAGAATCCCCTCCAGCAACAATGTCCCAAATCCACTACTGCTTAAAATGAAAGCTTTCAAATGTAACAAATAGGATATGAATGGCGCTGGCAAGAGCCATCCCTAGAAAATTACTACCATGGTTTATGAGTTTTTTTTATGAAAGACGGCCTACTTTAGTGGATTCTTGCTGTTGTAGCCATATTCCATATATGGGTTTGTGTACTTGGTGTTGATAATTTACGTGTATAACTCAAAAAGCACTATTGGAGTGCCGGTTTTGTTTTATCTTTTGCATTTGGAGTTATCGAGTTAATAAGTTAATAAACGGATCACATCATCTAAAGATAACGGTTTGGACGATGGATTTCTTTTGCTTTTGACAGTTGGAACACGCGTCTAAACTAGTCCCATTCTCCGCGCTCGGCGTCTTATTAGTACAAGGTCCTACACTTCCATTAAAGAGAAAATAAGAAAGCCTTGTGTCTGTGCATGACACTGTCCATCACTGCCGGAGACACCCTCCCATCCAGCATGACCTGGTGGACGAGCAGCTGTCCCTCACTGCCGGAGACACCCTCCCATCCAGCAGGACCTGGTGGACGAGCAGCTGTCCCTCACTGCCGGAGACACCCTCCCATCCAGCAGGACCTGGTGGACGAGCAGCTGTCCCTCACTGCTGTAGACACCCTCGCATCCAGCAGGACCTGGTGGACGAGCAGCTGTCCCTCACTGCCGGAGACACCCTCCCATCCAGCATGACCTGGTGGACGAGCAGCTGTCCATCACTGCTGTAGACACCCTCCCATCCAGCAGGACCTGGTGGACGAGCAGCTCTAAACTAGCTACTCAATGAGGTTTGATAACTGATAATTCAGCACGGCTAAACACAGCTTATCCCCACATGAACAAAACTAGGGATGTATGGTTAAATCATGCACACCGATCAGCCAATCACCTGCCTAGTATTGTGCAGGTCCCCCTCGTGCCGCCAAAACAGCTCTGACCCGTCACGTTTTTTAAAATCACATGGAAATAATTCACCCTAACAATTAAATTAAATCAATTTTGATTCCATGTTGCAACATCATCAAATATGGAGGTCCAAGGGGGTGAATACCTTTTAAAGGCACTGCATTATACTGAAGGCCTATAAATGATAATAGCCAGCACCAACTTCTCAACTCCCCCCCCCCCGTTTGCCATCATCCATCTTGTTGCTAGCGGCAGGCTGAGGACGTGGTCCCACGCTCTTTCTGATCCCTCGGCCTTTTAAAAATAAAAAGCTCTGGGCAGCGACTGCAAAGCCGGCTGCAGTGTGACGTTTGGGTATCGACTCGAATTTCAAGAATCGATTCGATTCCGATTCCCAAGGTTCAGAATCGATTATCACAATTCAATTCGATTCGATATCGATTCGGTTAGTGTTACTAAAACCTGTTTATTTTTTTGCTGTAACCTTAATTACATGACTGCCAAGTTATGCAACACATCAATACTAGGGCTGGGTATCGATACTGACTTCCAAAAATGAATGAATGAATGAATCATTGAATGAATTAATGAACTATTCATTCCTTCATTTATTCATTCATTCATTAAATAAAAGATCGATTTTGGGATTCATGAATCGATTCTGAATCATTTGATTCGGAATCGATTTTTTAAACCCAGCCCTAGTTCTTACACTTGCTTCCGCTCCTTCATAGACACAAAGGGGCGACAGGACAACATGTTTACTGTGAACTCGTAACAGGTTCAGTCAACAATTCCACAACCACCTACTTCTCTTATTTCCAAGATAATCATTACTCATTACTCCTAATTCCAGTGGAATTAATTCCACATCTGGACTACAGACACTTTCCGAGTGAATGTAGGCTACCTCCGTGAAAACACCACCACAAAACAAAGTTCCTGTCTTTAGATGATTCTCCAAGTGTAGCATGACTCAAATACTGATTGACGCATCGGGCCATGTCAGTGAAGCAGTGAGGCCAGTGTGAAAGTTAGGATTCATTTGCAGCTTAATTCTGCTGATCATACTGTGATCAGGTGGGCGGGTACCAAGGCTTCTGCAAGTGCTCCTATCTGAAGACATCACCACCAGGCTTGAGGCAGAGGGTGAAGCACGACTGGCGAGGTAGCCACCTCCTGGCAAGGCGTCATAGGTTGAATCCCCCTCCACGCTACTGTGGTAACACAATTATCAAACTGTGGCGTGGGAAACTGAGGCGCCGAAAACTGTCAGTTTCACAATGTGTCCTACTGAATGTAGGCTACCTGTATGTGGTGTGTGTGTGTGTGTTGTCCTACTGGATGTAGGCTACCTGTATGTGGTGTGTGTGTGTGTGTGTGTGTGTTGTCCTACTGAATGTAGGCTACCTGTATGTGGTGTGTGTGTTGTCCTACTGAATGTAGACTACCTGTATGTGGTGTGTGTGTGTGTGTGTGTGTGTGTGTTGTCCTACTGAATGTAGGCTACCTGTATGTGGTGTGTGTGTTGTCCTACTGAATGTAGGCTACCTGTGTTGGTGTGTGTGTGTTGTCCTACTGAATGTGGGCTACCTGTGTTGGTGTGTGTGTGTTGTCCTACTGAATGTAGGCTACCTGTGTTGGTGGCTAGAGTCAACGTGACAGAGGGCTGTCTAGTTCTGTCGTGCAAGTAACGTTAGACTCAAAATTTTGATCACCGGGGTTTTGTATTCCTGATTAAACCCAGCCGTTTGTTCTAAGTCTGTGTGCTCATTGACACAAACAAATAAATTCCTACACATTGTCTAATAATTACAGATCCATTTAAATATGATTCCTGATTAAACTGTATAATATTATTTGCGGGGTTATTTTGCAAAAACAGATATCTCAGTTTTTATTATGCTAAATCATATTTGTCTATTATCTGCAATGAACAGAGCACAGAGCATGGTTTAAAATAGCAGGCCTACATCTCTTGATGGTGACGTTATGTTATTTGGTAAAATCAACACAGTGACAACATGCAGGGACATCCACAGACAGTTGGCATGATTGTAAAAGCATTCCCACACCCTACTATTTAGTCATTATAAAGCTCCGGGACATTTCATATATTAATACAGAAATATGACGTTTCCACTCCATTATCACAGAGGAACATGCATCATGGGTGGGGGACCACACGTTCACTGTTGCGTCTGGCTGTTTCACGTCAAAATGGTCCCACATTCCAATGAACACGTGACTATCAACATTCCATACCAACATTGCGTAACATCCAAAGACATCACTGACAATTAAAAGATGAGGTAACAGAGAAGGTGGATAGAAATGGGGCAAAGGGGGCTTGTGGGGGGGTTGGGACTAGAGGTTCCCTATGGAAGCATGGGAGAGGATTCAGGACAATCCCAATTCTTATCTAGTGCTCCATGCATCTCAAAGCAGATGTGGGATGTTCACCAGATGAACAACTTAAATGCTATCTGCACATCAAGGGCATGTTATGTCGAGGCAATTGACACTAATTTAGCCTTCCAGAAGGACTATCTCCAGCTCTGCCCCAGTAAAGAGCCTGAGTCCCCACACACACACACACACACACACACACACACACACACACACACACCCCCCAATGAGGCTAGCCAGCTATACCCGGCTGGTTACCGTTAGAGAGGACTAGACAACTTAACAATAGCTTATTTATGTAACAGGCAATATTATTCTTCTCGCTAATAACTGAGTTTAGTAGTCTAATCCGCTATTTTAAGTAAATGTGTGGTGAAGTGGTGAGGGGGTTTGGACCACTGTGGTTGCCATTGCTTCATAGCAGCGTTAGCATAGCATAGCTAGCTATTTATGACTGGCCTAGCAAACATACTCTAAACACAATACATTGAGATGGCTCTGTTACCTTGTAATCGTTGCTGGTAATTCCGACTGCACACGTTAAGTGTCATGTTTAGGTCATGATCGGACATTTCACGTCCATGTTTGCCGTCTGGTGTGTGGAGGTCGACTAGACTGGATCATGTAGGCTACGGTGGCTCGGTAGCGCGATCAGTCCGCCTGCAGGGGCGCTGCTGAGCACAGAGGAGGAGGGGAGGAGGGAGGGAGGGAGCGCTGCTGAGACACAGGGAGGAGGGAGGGAGGGGGCGCTGCTGAGACACAGGGGAGGGAGGGAGGAGGGAGGGAGGGACGGAGGGAGGGAGGAGGGGTTATGAGCCGGGGCGCTGCTGAGGCGCACCGCGGAGGGAGGGAGGGAGAGAGAGGGAGAGAGAGAGAGGGATAGAGAGAGAGAGAGAGGGAGGGAGGGAGGGAGGGAGGGAGGGAGGGAGGGAGAGAGAGAGAGGGAGAGAGAGAGGGATAGAGAGAGGGATAGAGAGAGAGAGAGAGAGGGAGGGAGAGAGAGAGAGAGAGGGAGGGAGGGAGAGAGAGAGAGGGAGGGAGGGAGGGAGGGAGAGAGAGAGGGAGAGAGAGAGGGATAGAGGGAGGGAGAGAGAGAGGGAGAGAGAGAGAGAGAGAGAGGGATAGAGAGAGAGAGGGAGGGAGGGAGGGAGGGAGGGAGAGAGAGAGAGGGAGGGAGGGAGGGAGGGAGGGAGGGAGGGAGGGAGAGAGAGAGGGAGAGAGAGGGAGAGAGAGAGGGATAGAGAGAGAGAGGGAGGGAGGGAGAGAGAGGGAGAGGGAGGGAGGGAGAGAGAGAGAGAGGGAGAGAGAGAGGGATAGAGAGAGAGAGGGAGGGAGGGAGGGAGAGAGGGAGGAGGGGTTATGAGAAGAGGTTCTTCGCCCGGCCGTGTGTCAAGAGTGCTTGCTACAGTCGGATTAGGAGAATGCCATTTAAATAACCCTGTCCACGCTGCTCCTATATTTTCTCGTACGTTGAGGTTTTAGCACTCATATATAAATATATTTTGTACTCGCCTATTTAGTCCAGGGGCCAATTCAGATTTTGGTACCACCTAAAGTGGCCAAAGAATATTGGTATTTTTGTATTCCTACATGTGTCTAGTTTATATTTTGGTATGATAAACCTGTCTATCGCTTAATGGTGTATCAAAATACATAGCATTTCCCCAAGGGGATTAATAAAGTATCTATCTATCTATCTCTATATCTATCTATCTATCTATCTATCTATCTATCTATCTATCTATCTATCTATCTATCATATCTATCTATCTATCTATCTATCTATCAAAATACATTTTCTCAGCACCCCACACCCCAGTACCCCACTCACAGTACAATAGGCACTAGCACTAAATGTTAACAAACCTTAACTTGATCCATATGTAAAAAATGTACTTTATGGAATTCCACTCTGAATTTATTTATTTACAAATATCAGTGTTTAATCCACTGGAATCCGGAGTAATGTGAGTGACAGCTAAAAACACACAACAGAAGCACTATGAGGAATATAACACACTAACAGATGTCCTATGAGGAATATAACACACTAACAGAATAAAACACACTAACAGAAGCCCTATGAGGAATATAACACACTAACAGAAGCACTATGAGGAATATAACACACTAACAGAAGCACTATGAGGAATATAACACACTAACAGACGTCCTATGAGGAATATAACACACTAACAGAAGCCCTATGAGGAATAAAACACACTAACAGAAGCCCTGAGGAATAAAACACACTAACAGAAGCACTATGAGGAATATAACACACTAACAGAGGAATATAACACACTAACAGAAGCCCTATGAGGAATAAAACACACTAACAGAAGCACTATGAGGAATATAACACACTAACAGAGGAATATAACACACTAACAGAGGAATATAACACACTAACAGAGGAATATAACACACTAACAGAAGCACTATGAGGAATATAACACACTAACAGAGGAATATAACACACTAACAGAAGCACTATGAGGAATATAACACACTAACAGAGGAATATAACACACTAACAGAAGCACTATGAGGAATATAACACACTAACAGAAGCACTATGAGGAATATAACAAACTGGATCAACTGGTCCAAGCAGCAGTGGGAGTTGTTAAAGTTAGTTATGATCATTAGATAACTAATAACGCAGAGACCAAAACAACTGCAGTTCCTCATACCTACAATTTCGTCATACCTGAAAAATGTCATGAGACATTCCTGAACCCAGAGGAATGAAGCAGAGCCGATTAAGGTCACAACAGGTGATCATCAGATCAAAAAGGATGTAGAGGCTGGGATCTGGTTTCTATCTCCACAAATGTTTGTTTGAACGTGAACCCACAGATGGATACACTAGTCAAAGGTGTTGGGACACCTACCCATTACACCTACCCATTACACCTACAGGAGCTTTCATGACCGCCCATTCTAAACTCATAGGCACTATATGGAGTTGGTCCCCCATTTGCAGCTATAACAGTTTCCACTCTTCTGGGAAGGCTTTCTACAAGATTTTTGAGGTGGGTGTGGTTGTGGAGGTGAGGTTGGTGTGGAAGAACTTGACTGGCCCACAGAGCCCTGACCTCAACCACATCCAACACCTTTGGGATGAGCTAGAACTAGAAGCTAGGACCTCTCATCCAATATCAGTGTCTGACCTCACAAATGCTCTTGGATGGATGGGCAAAAATTCCCCCAGACACACTCCTAAATCTTGTAGATGAAAATATGAAAATATCAGTATTGGCCCCTGGACTAATTTATGTATTTGCAAACTTATTTTTTGTTGCCATATAACTATAACGTTTGCTTTTTTATTTTATTTTTTAAGTCAGGTGCTCAAAATCCTGGAAGGCAGCTCTTGCTCAGGGGGTCACGGTGTCCGCTGGCTGGACTGCGGAGCTGCTCTGTAGTCAGACGGGCCGTGTGAGCGCTGTGTGGTGAGGAGGAGGAGGAGGAGGAGAAGGAGGAGGAAGAGGAGGAGGAGGAGGAGACGGCAGCCCTCGCTGTAGACCTACTCGGCTCTCGTGAGCTCGGTTGTAACGTGAACCGCGGATCGGGATATGTTAGATGCTTTGTCAACACAATCATTCCCCAAATGACCAGAAAAACTTGCCAGATTTGTCATTGGTCGCTTTTTGCCTCACGCCAAGGAATCAGGAGATGGTGGCCAACAGGGCAGGAGCCCAAGTTCCAGAACCATCGGTTCTCAAGGCTACTCGCTTACTGAAGGCGTTTGGTGAGAGGAGAGCAGAGAATCCGGTTCGATTTGGCAGATATTCACTTCACACAACGAGCCAACCACATGGAGTCTGTACCGTCTTCTCTCATTTCTTTATTTTTTTGTAAAATAATGTGAAGGTACAGTCTTTTAAAAATCTTTTTCATGTTAGGTTTAAGAAGCACCTATGGTTTAAGGACATTATTTACAACATGGATTCCCTGGTTATTACAAGTTTGAGTCAAAATTAAAAACAAAAATGTAAATGTATTACTCTGAAATAAAAAGCAAAATGCATAGGCCTATATGTTCATTTATTTTCTTTACCCCCAACATGAGCAAAAAAATAACTACAACAGTAACACACCGAACAATAACATTAATATGACAGCAATTAATACAATAACGTCAATAAAAATATGGCCATCTCAGCGATCCCACACATCACCATGCTGTTCAACAGCACCCCCTACTGGCAGAGTACGCAACTGCAGCGCTGTCGCTGCAGGGTTTTCAAACACAGTTATTGCATAACAGGCAGATGCGGAGATCTATGAGCTTTTAAGTGCAGAGCTTGTATGGCCTTTATTAACAGACAGTTCTCTAAAGATGAGATTAGTTCATTATAACAGAAGTAGAGGGGAGGGCAACATGAGCTACTGCTCCTTCTCTCAAGTAACTAAAAAACTGCATTGTACAAATAAGAAATTTCAAATCAAAATTGGCAGTGTATTTTTGAATACACATCATGTGTTTACAAAGAAAGCTTTAACTGTTAGCAAAGTGTCCGCTACATCTCGTGAGGCAGTGTAACAGATCCAAACCCATTCTTAGAGAGCATTTTTCAATCCAAAACTATTCACACAGGACAACCCATAGTGTATTGTGTTGTGCTGTGTTGTACTGTGTTGTGTTGTGTGGGTTCCTAAATGGCAAAGTGCAGAATAATAACAAACACAATAAAATTGTCTGCTTTTCAAGTCTGTTCTCACACCAGGTGACAATGGATAACAATAGGAGAGTCAGTTGCCAGCACTGACCCTGGAACTAAACTAACCAGTACTTCATACAAATACTATTCAAACCTAAGATGAAAAGTACTTCCCCGTCTGGATGACTCCTTCAAAACGGACAGGAGTCAGGGCCCAAAATCAACAACAGTCAAATATACTCTCACTTTTTTTTCAATTCAAATCTCAATTCACAAAAACATATTTTTCAGTTTTGTTTGGGTATGGTCCACAGTGCAGTACGATATATACATCAGAAAATAAGAACATCACACGATAAGAAACAGAACGAAGCAATACAGACAAACTCAAACTTGTAACACATCCCAAATTTGGTTCCCCTGTCATAGGATTTTTTTTTCTCCTGCTGGCTTCTTCCCCAAGAAACAATATTCAAAATGCATAATGATTCTACGTAACAAGCTTCCCTCACCATCAGAATGGTAATAAGCAGTTCAAGCAGAGGCACAGAGGGGCACAGGGATCTCAAACTCACAGTGCAAGCAGTGGCTTTAGAATCATGACAGAAGCCGTCGTCGACCTCTAGGATAGGGGGCAGCAGTGTCTGACCTCTAGGATAGGGGGCAGCAGTGTCTGACCTCTAGGATAGGGGGCAGCAGTGTCTGACCTCTAGGATAGGGGGCAGCAGTGTCTGACCTCTAGGATAGGGGGCAGCAGTGTCTGGCTTCCCATGGTTCAGTCCTCTAGGATAGGGGGCAGCAGTGTCTGACCTCTAGGATAGGGGGCAGCAGTGTCTGACCTCTAGGATAGGGGGCAGCAGTGTCTGACCTCTAGGATAGGGGGCAGCAGTGTCTGACCTCTAGGATAGGGGGCAGCAGTGTCTGGCTTCCCATGGTTCAGTCCTCTAGGATAGGGGGCAGCAGTGTCTGACCTCTAGGATAGGGGGCAGCAGTGTCTGACCTCTAGGATAGGGGGCAGCAGTGTCTGGCTTCCCATGGTTCAGTCCAACCACACCAGCCAACACCATCACACCTGTAATAACTATGTCATAACTATGTCATAACTGTCATACAACATATCAGACAAAATGGTCACTTGATGCCCTCTAGGCTTTTGGTTAGTCTACACAAGCACTGTTTTTTGGTACATTATAGTGTGAACTATCAATTAAAATGAAATTTCAAAAAAATTTAATTGCACATAACTTTAAAACACCAAGTTGCCAAACTCGTTTTGGTCGAGATGGCCTAGCATTGCCCTTCCAATTCTCCCTCAATGGGAAAGCAACCTGAATTTAATCATCTTTGCCATTATGAATGTGAGCTACATGATATGATATAAAAGCACTCATACTTCCTGTTGTTGCTGATATAAAACAAACAGTTTTGGACATAATATCAAGCAAATATGCCATGATGTATTCATTGGACATCACCCAAAATCGCTGCACACGACATGCACAAGAACATTTTACAAATCAAATCGCCTACGTTGCTCAAAACCCACTGCTCCTCAAATCATGCAACTGCGGCTGGGATGCTGCTGAACTCAAAATGATTCTTAAATATATTCTCAAATATATTCTCAAAGTTATATTAATACATAATATATACATATACATATAGACTACCTTTGATTAAAAAATAAAACCTCTTCATAGTAATAACTACTTTGTTACATAAAAATATGTTATTATACTCTGGCCCTTTGTGTGGGAGGCGGGTGCAGCAGCTGGAGGGGGGGGGGGCGGGCTTTGGGAGAGCTGTCAATCACAGTGACAGGAACAACCCGGGGAACACGGACACTAAAGCTCACACACCTGGGATCAGCACTTACAATACACACATACAGCGGTGTATTCGCCAATAACTGATCCAGAATCAGCTACGGCCTGGCGTATTCAGTCACACAGAACCCCAGTCTGTAAAGCGTGAGTTTCCCCCCCGGTTTGTTCTTCAATCAATTCAAAGGCGCTTTTGAACACTATGCTTTTTCAAACAGCCTTTTCTACCGATTTGCCCCCGTTATGTTTAAGGAACAGTGGAAGAGGGCGGGAGTTCAGTCTAGAGAGGGAGCTAGCAGGATAGCAGGCACACATGGGTGGTACAGAGCAAAAGATCAGTCCGGAGCTCAAGCTTACGAAGAACATCCCCAGTTTCATAGCAGGCTGGCGGACTGGCATCAAAAGGAGCTAGAGCGGCCATGCTGAAACCAAGATGGACGCCCCAGACTAAACAGATCACACAACGGCTGGGATGAGCGCTAGATCAACTCTAGACTGACTGATTGTTCGATTAACAGACCCAGAGTCAGTTGGTGAGATATGCAGTAAATTGAAGACTAGATATGAGACTACTTCTGCAAAGTAAAGATGCATTTCATCAACAGGATGTAAACAGAAGGGCAGGTTAACAGAAGTGCAGACAAAATGGCCAGATTCCTTCAAAACAAACAAAAGCTCTCCTCGCTACATGCGCAACCATGTACTTCTCTTCTGAGGAACTTGATTAATGTTAACTGCCATATCTTTGACCTTGACTAAACAATGAAATAACCATGTTTAGAGTCAATTAGACCCTATTGGCTGAACAATCACTGGGTTAAAGTACAGAATGAGAAAGTATAATCCATAAATAGTCCTTGAATTATGGTGAATTTGGTCGTTAACTCCAGCCTTCCCATACTGGCGTTGGAATGATGGCATGAAAACAGCCCAGACACGCCAGCATAGGAGAGTCCAGGCTTACTGAATGCATACCATAAGATTTTTAAGATGGCATTTCAAGTGTAACTGATTTTTTTTCTCCTTTTTTTATAAAGCTGACATCACATGCATGACCCCTGCGTTTGCATTATCCCAAGTGCATTTTGTTACCATGCAGACGACTCATACAAGTGAATGTCTAACTTTTTTCTTCTTTGCTTAAACTTCGTGAGCATCTTAAGAACTTTTTTTCATTAAGTGCCCGGATGGAGCAGAAAGAGCTTCAGTCCCCGCTGCTCCATCGTCCTCAGTCCTTGACTGCCACTTCAAAGAGAGGGAATGTGGATTTGCTAAAAAAAAAAGAAGCTTGTCACCTCCTCAAACGCTCGGGCTGGTAAGACCTGACCGTCCTGATCATGTGAGCTCACATTCGGCTCCTCGCCACCGATCCGTCTGGCAACGCTGAAGAGAACTCCCGTGAGCTCGGCCAAAACTTTGCTCGTCCGACCGGTTTAGTTGATGAATAAAATCCTAGCGATGGCGCTGGTGGAGGCGGTTGGTGTTCTTGTATCAGAACTGGTGAGCTTAACATTACTGAAAGAACATAAAGAAGTGAATTCATGGCTTTTCCCCGGGCGAACTATCTTCCCTCTTCGCCCGACTGGGGAAGCGCCGCTGGTTCTGTAACGGTCGTCAATAATGGGTCGACCCAATCGCCTGTGAGGGGTTTTGACCCAACGCTCGATGGCGCAGGTGCAGATTTCTCCTCAGCGTTGCCAGACTGGTCCGTGGAGCGAAACGGAATGCGAGACCACATGACCAGGATGGTCTTACAAGGCTACCGAACGCTACCCTTGGCTTTGCAAATCACGTAGCTGGTCACCTGCCAAGGAGGGAGGCTAGCAAAGTAGGGCTTCATCCCAACTGCTTCATCCCAACTCCACCCGAAGACCTCTCTCCCCTCTTCCACCCTCGCCCCCTGAGCATCCACTGCGGGGCGGGAGGGGTCATTTGAGGCGGTCCGAGCGGAAGGAGTCTTCCACAGCGGGGTCGGCCAGCATGAGGTCCCCATCCAGCATGCCGAGCCCCTCCAGGGCCAGCGGGTCCATCCTGAGGGTGTCGTCAAGGGCGAAGGGGTCCATCTCGAACCCCGGCACATGGGACAGGGCGCTGGCGATCTCCTTGGACAGGCCTGGCGGAGAGTCTCCTGATGGACAGAGAAATTTGGTGGACATGTTAGCTTACTGTACAAGAGGCACTTTACAGCGGCTAACGCCAACGCTGCCATATCCTCGATCGTCCACGAGAGAAAAGGGAGGGAGGGAGATGGCTACATTATTACGATTAATTAGCTAAATCAACAGTCAAGACATGTTAGTGAAAATTACATGACCTGTCCTCCCCTAGTGAAACTAATCCCGTCCAGACAGACATAATGAAATATTATCCAAATTGCGAATGTTCAGCTTGTAGCCAAAATTGTCAACATTTCCTTGTCAACATTTTTTATAACTAGCCTTTTTGTTTAGTAATTAGATTTTGATTCACTGATTCAAAACGGATCACAAACAAGTATTATTTCAGTTTCAATTTCTGTAAAATCATTTATATGTCAAAATACGCAGAACACACCACAACGGAGCTGCACACCGCTCACTTGAGCACCGCGTGAGAATGACCTCACCTCACCCCTCACAGACGCCTTCAGGAACCACACACAACCCGCGTGATCCACCTCACCTGAGGATGAGGGCTGACCTCAACCCTTCAGGAACCACACACAACCCGCGTGATCCACCTCACCTGAGGATGAGGGCTGACCTCAACCCTTCAGGAACCACACACAACCCCGCGTGATCCACCTCACCTGAGGATGAGGGCTGGGACTTTGGGCCTCACCTGTGAGGATGAAGTCTGGGACTTTGGGCCTCACCTGTGAGGATGAAGTCTGGGACTTTGGGCCTCACCTGTGAGGATGAAGTCTGGGACTTTGGGCCTCACCTGTGAGGATGAAGTCTGGGACTTTGTGCCTCACCTGTGAGGATGAAGTCTGGGACTTTGGGCCTCACCTGTGAGGATGAAGTCTGGGACTTTGTGCCTCACCTGTGAGGATGAGGTCTGGGGACGTCGTGTCTCACCTGTGAGGATGAAGTCTGGGACTTTGTGCCTCACCTGTGAGGATGAAGTCTGGGACTTTGTGCCTCACCTGTGAGGATGATGTCGGGGACGTCGTGTCTCACCTGTGAGGATGAAGTCTGGGACTTTGTGCCTCACCTGTGAGGATGATGTTCAGGACGTCGTGTCTCACCTGTGAGGATGATGTTGGGGACGTCGTGTCTCACCTGTGAGGATGATGTTGGGGACGTCGTGTCTCACCTGTGAGGATGATGTCTGGGACTTTGTGCCTCACCTGTGAGGATGAGGTCTGGGACTTTGTGCCTCACCTGTGAGGATGATGTCTGGGATGTTGTGCCTCACCTGTGAGGATGAGGTCTGGGACTTTGTGCCTCACCTGTGAGGATGAGGTCTGGGACGTCGTGTCTCACCTGTGAGGATGATGTTGGGGACGTCGTGTCTCACCTGTGAGGATGATGTTGGGGACGTCGTGTCTCACCTGTGAGGATGATGTTGGGGACGTCGTGTCTCACCTGTGAGGATGATGTCTGGGACTTTGTGCCTCACCTGTGAGGATGATGTCTGGGACTTTGTGCCTCACCTGTGAGGATGATGTTGGGGACGTCGTGTCTCACCTGTGAGGATGATGTTGGGGACGTCGTGTCTCACCTGTGAGGATGATGTTGGGGATGTTGTGCCTCCCTTCGCCCCCGTAGTTGTGGTTCTGGTTGTTGAGGAGCTGCTGGTCTCCCGGGTCGGCCGAGCCCTGGTACTGTCCCTCCTGGTTCTTGCCGGCCGGGGAGCCACAGCCCAGCCCGTGGCCGAAGGACAGGACGTCGCTCTGCGTGTCCATGTTGAACTGGGATGGGACGGCCGGCAGGTTAGACACACACAACAGGAGACACACACACTCACACTCACACACACTCACACACACACACACTCTCACACACACTCTCACACACACACACACACACACACACACACACACACTCTCTCTCTCTCTCTCTCTCTCTCACACACACACACACACACACACACACACACACACACACACACACACACACACACCTGGCAGCATCTAGAGTAACACGAGGTGTGTCCCCATGGTGATTGAGAATAGAAAAGTTTATTTGCCACGGTGACGAGGACAGGTACATCCTGATGAACCATTAACAACTCTTGAAAAACTTGTTTGTAATTGATATGATACGTATTTCACAAATGGTAAATACATTGTTTATAAAGTATGAAAAACCAGTTAATAAGTTGCTTACTAATGTGTAATAATGAATGAATAATGCTTTATAAATAATTAATTAATTGAATGCTTTATACACTGCACTTATTATAAAGTGTAAATCACATGTTTAATTGTTATAATGTGAAGTGAACACTGTTAAAGTATATATTCATGTACGTTGTTTTAAAAAGCCCTCATTACACTAGAACGCAACTCTGGATTCCGAGCGCCAAAACATAGTCCCAGTCCTATCCCAAGGCGTCCGGGTTGGAGGCTGGTTTGGGCTGGGGTAGTGTAACCGCTCCAGGACCGTTCTGGGTCTAGGAACCTCCCGTGAGGGCGCTAGCGGTGGGAACAGCTGGCAGGTGCTTCGGCGGCGCTGCCATACCTGCTGCCAGCTTCATCATCAGGCTGACGTGTTCCGGCATTGTGCCTTCATCTCCGGAACAAAGCCAGAACAAGTCCGCCTGGGAGACTAATAAGAAACGTAACCTGAGCCTAAAGGTCTTGCATCTTTATTGTTTTTGGAGCGCCGCTTCCCCCACCGACCTGATGGGTTGTTTTCTATAAGTATTTGACTGCAGCTGAGCGCCGACAGCCAGAGGACACGCACACACTATGAGCCCATTCACTCACTATGAGCCCATTCACTCACTATGAGCCCATTCACTCACTATGAGCCCATTCACTCACTATGAGCCCATTCACTCACTATGAGCCCATTCACTCACTATGAGCCCATTCACACACTATGATCCCATTCACTCACTATGAGCCCATTCACTCACTATGAGCCCATTCACTCACTATGAGCCCATTCACTCACTATGAGCCCATTCACACACTATGAGCCCATTCACTCACTATGAGCCCATTCACACACTATGAGCCCATTCACTCACTATGAGCCCATTCACTCACTATGAGCCCATTCACACACTATGAGCCCATTCACTCACTATGAGCCCATTCACTCACTATGAGCCCATTCACTCACTATGAGCCCATTCACTCACTATGAGCCCATTCACTCACTATGAGCCCATTCACACACTATGAGCCCATCCACACACTATGAGCCCATTCACACACCTGGGTCTCGCTGTCCAGGTGTCAGCGAACAGGCCAGGCAGCACACTTCGTTCACGGCTAACTAAGTAGCAATCACAATCACATCTGCCATTGTTTTGACACTAAGCAATGACGCACTAAGCTCTCTTAATCACAACAATTAGCATCAAATCTTGGGATTTTGTGATCTCTGTTGCACGGTTGCATCTCTGTTGTTTGCGCCACTAGGGGGCAGTGGTGGTAGCTAGGGGGCAGTGGTGGTAGCTAGGGGGCAGTGGTGGTAGCTAGGGGGCAGTGGTGGTAGCTAGGGGGCAGTGGTGGTAGCTAGTAGGACCTACTTTAACTGCCCCTCTGCAATATAATATGAATTCTGCTACCTACTCCACACTGGCTTCACTGGAGTAAACTGAACACTTTTACGGAGATACCAAACATATGGTGCGTTCGTTTGTGGTCGGAGGTGGCAAGTCGCAAGTGGCAAAATACCTACCTCCGACCTGTGTGCATTCGAGGTATATACCATTATATCACAGTTACCTAGTTATATCTATATACCATTATATCACAGTTACCTAGTTATATCTATATACCATTATATCACAGTTACCTAGTTATATCTATATACCATTATATCACAGTTACCTAGTTATATCTATATACCATTATATCACAGTTACCTAGTTATATCTATATACCATTATATCACAGTTACCTAGTTATATCTATATACCATTATATCACAGTTACCTAGTTATATCTATATACCATTATATCAGTTACCTAGTTATATCTATATACCATTATATCACAGTTACCTAGTTATATCTATATACCATTATATCACAGTTACCTAGTTATAGCTATATACCATTATATCACAGTTACCTAGTTATATCTATATACCATTATATCACAGTTACCTAGTTATATCTATATACCATTATATCACAGTTACCTAGTTATATCTATATACCATTATATCACAGTTACCTAGTTATAGCTATATACCATTATATCACAGTTACCTAGTTATATCTATATACCATTATATCACAGTTACCTAGTTATATCTATATACCATTATATCACAGTTACCTAGTTATATCTATATACCATTATATCACAGTTACCTAGTTATATCTATATACCATTATATCACAGTTACCTAGTTATATCTATATACCATTATATCACAGTTACCTAGTTATATCTATATACCATTATATCACAGTTACCTAGTTATATCTATATACCATTATATCACAGTTACCTAGTTATATCTATATACCATTATATCACAGTTACCTAGTTATATCTATATACCATTATATCACAGTTACCTAGTTATATCTATATACCATTATATCACAGTTACCTAGTTATATCTAGTGCATTCGAGCAACTGGGGGCTGAGAAACATATCCGAATTTGCGACGAGGAAGTGTGAGTTCATGCAGTGTTTTATTTAATCATTCCTAGTAGCAAGTCGCAATTTGCACCTCCCAGTTAGAAACGAACGCACCAATAGTTCTGTTTGTAAAAATCTAAATGTACTTGGCAATGGAAAAATGAATTGGAACAATGCCCCTTTGGTGGAGGGCTCTGGTACTACATGTGACGGACACACACGCACACACACGCACGCACGCACGCACACACACACACACACACACACACACACACACACACACACACAGCGGTACCTGCTGGTTCTGCCGGCCGGTGAGCTGCAGGCTCAGGTACGGGTCGTCCAGCAGGGAGTTCAACAGCAGCGTGTCCTGGAAACCACAAGAGAAGAAGCCTTAACACTGGTCCCTCAACACCACACACTCAACACAGAAGACCCTGAGACCAGGTTAACCCTGGTCCACATCCCTCAACACCACACACTCAACACAGAAGACCATGAGACCAGGTTAACCCTGGTCCACATCCCTCAACACCACACACTCAACACAGAAGGCCATGAGACCAGGTTAACCCTGGTGCACATCCCTCAACACCACACACTCAACACTCAACACAGAAGACCATGAGACCAGGTTAACCCTGGTCCACATCCCTCAACACCACACACTCAACACAGAAGACCATGAGACCAGGTTAACCCTGGTCCACACCCCTCAACACCACACACTCAACACAGAAGACCATGAGACCAGGTTAACCCTGGTCCACATCCCTCAACACCACACACTCAACACAGAAGACCGTGAGACCAGGTTAACCCTGGTCCACATCCCTCAACACCACACACTCAACACAGAAGACCATGAGACCAGGTTCACCCTGGTCCACATCCCTCAACACCACACACTCAACACAGAAGACCATGAGACCAGGTTAACCCTGGTCCACATCCCTCAACACCACACACACTCAACACTCAACACAGAAGACCATGAGACCAGGTTCACCCTGGTCCACATCCCTCAACACCACACACTCAACACAGAAGACCATGAGACCAGGTTAACCCTGGTCCACATCCCTCAACACCACACACTCAACACAGAAGACCATGAGACCAGGTTCACCCTGGTCCACATCCCTCAACACCACACACTCAACACAGAAGACCATGAGACCAGGTTCACCCTGGTCCACATCCCTCAACACCACACACTCAACACAGAAGACCATGAGACCAGGTTAACCCTGGTCCACATCCCTCAACACCACACACTCAACACTCAACACAGAAGACCATGAGACCAGGTTAACCCTGGTCCACATCCCTCAACACCACACACTCAACACAGAAGACCCTGAGACCAGGTTAACCCTGGTCCACATCCCTCAACACCACACACTCAACACAGAAGACCCTGAGACCAGGTTAACCCTGGTGCACATCCCTCAACACCACACACTCAACACAGAAGACCATGAGACCAGGTTAACCCTGGTGCACATCCCTCAACACCACACACTCAACACTCAACACAGAAGACCATGAGACCAGGTTCACCCTGGTCCACATCCCTCAACACCACACACTCAACACAGAAGACCCTGAGACCAGGTTAACCCTGGTGCACATCCCTCAACACCACACACTCAACACAGAAGACCATGAGACCAGGTTCACCCTGGTCCACATCCCTCAACACCACACACTCAACACAGAAGACCATGAGACCAGGTTAACCCTGGTCCACATCCCTCAACACCACACACTCAACACAGAAGACCATGAGACCAGGTTAACCCTGGTCCACATCCCTCAACACCACACACTCAACACAGAAGACCATGAGACCAGGTTAACCCTGGTCCACATCCCTCAACACCACACGCACTCAACACAGAAGACCCTGAGACCAGGTTAACCCTGGTCCACATCCCTCAACACCACACACTCAACACCATGAGACCAGGTTAACCCTGGTCCACATCCCTCAACACCACACACTCAACACACAAGACCATGAGACCAGGTTAACCCTGGTCCACATCCCTCAACACCACACACTCAACACTCAACACAGAAGACCCTGAGACCAGGTTAACCCTGGTCCACATCCCTCAACACCACACACACTCAACACAGAAGACCCTGAGACCAGGTTAACCCTGGTGCACATCCCTCAACGCCACACACACTCAACACACTGTTCAGGTGCATCCCAAAGAATTAGAATATTGTGGAAAAGTTCATTATTTTCCGTAATTTAATTAAAATATCGAAACTTTCATGTATTCTAGATCCTTTTTTTTTTCCAAAGTGAAACCTTTCAAGCCTTTTTTGTTTTAATCTGTATGATTGTTCAGTATGTTCAGTATGTTCATTTATACACTCAGTACTTGGTCGGGGCTCCTTTTCCACAAATTACTGCGTCAACGTGGAGCAACATGGAGGCAATCAGCCTTGAAATATTTCACTACATGTGTAATGAATCTATAATATATGAAAGTTTCACTTTTTGAATTAAATTACAGAAAATAATGAACTTTCCACAATATCCTAATTTTCTGGGATGCACCTGTGTACATAAAACATGTCTCCTCTATCCCCCCACACTCAGCGAAGTGCACACACACTGTACACACACTCACCACACACACTGTACACACACTCACCACACACACTGTACACACACTGCACACACACACTGCACACACACTCACCACACCCCATTCTGTATACTATATTATGCACATTGCATTTGTGCCTCCCCTTTAGCAGTAAATTGTATTTTGTGTGCACTCTATTTTGTATTTGCACTGTTTTTTTGTATTGCATTTGCGCTGTCATGTCTCTGCACTGTCCTGTCCTGTCCTGTCCTCTGTCCCCTGTCCTCTGTCCTCTGTCCCCTGTCCTGTCCTCTGTCCCCTGTCCTCTGTCCTCTGTCCCCTGTCCTGTGTCCCCTGTCCTCTGTCCTCTGTCCTCTGTCCTCTGTCCTCTGTCCCCTGTCCTCTGTCCTCTGTCCCCTGTCCTGTCCTCTGTCCCCTGTCCTCTGTCCCCTGTCCTCTGCCCCCTGTCCTCTGTCCCCTGTCCCCTGTCCTCTGTCCTCTGTCCTCTGCCCCCTGCCCCCTGTCCTCTGTCCCCTGTCCCCTGTCCCCTGTCCTCTGCCCCCTGTCCTCTGCCCCCTGTCCTCTGCCCCCTGTCCTCTGTCCCCTGCCCCCTGTCCCCTGTCCTCTGCAACAGCGCATGTCATTATCCTAGACAAACTCCCAGCATGTGTGAACCATCTACTTAGCCAATCAAACCGATCTTGAATCTTGAAGGAGTCTTGAGAAAAGAACCAGCGTTGTAAAGAAGGAACTGGTCACGCAGGGAAGAAGTAACAATATTGCAAATGTCGTATAATGGAGCTTCACAAACCATCGACACAAAGTAAAGCTTTTATCTTTCTATTCAAGGCAATTTAACCGTCAGTGTTTGTGCCGTGGGAAGGACACGAACGTCCAAATGGAGCATTTAACAGCATGTTTAGGATCTGTGAAGCACTAAGATCTCCTACCAGCCCCCTCCCTCCCTCCAGGCCCGTCTCAGTGGGAAATGTCAAGTGTTAGATGTCGTTGTTCTCCTCCCTCTCTCTCTGGAGCACCCAGATCTCCCTCCAAAGGCCTGCGGAGCGCCGCGGCTGACTGAAGTGTGTCTCCAGGACACTGGGGTTCATTCACAGAGGGCCCAGCCGGCCGGTTTCCCTGCTCAACGCCGGTGTAAATGTCACCGCCGCTCTGCAGACAAAGACCGTCTGCTCTGTGACGCTCTATAAATAGACTCGCGCGACGAGAGAGGGGAGTATCGCTTTCATATCCCTTCCACCTTACATCAGGGCTGCCTTTTCACTTTTCATCCACGGGCACGACACCGGGACACTCTCCCCCCCGCCCCCCCTACCCCGGGACACTCTCTCCCCCGCCCCCGCTACCCCGGGACACTCTCCCCCCGCCCCCCTACCCCGGGACACTCTCCCCCCGCCCGCCCCCCTACCCCGGAACACTCTCCCCCCGCCCCCCTACCCCGGGACACTCTCCCCCCCGCCCCCCTACCCCGGGACACTCTCCCCCCGCCCCCCTACCCCGGGACACTCTCCCCCGGCCCGTCCCCCTACCCCGGGACACTCTCCCCCCGCCCCCCTACCCCGGGACACTCTCCCCCCACCCCCCTACCCCGGGACACTCTCCCGCCCGTCCCCCTACCCCGGGACACTCTCCCCCCGCCCCCCTACCCCGGGACACTCTCCCCCCACCCCCCTACCCCGGGACACTCTCCCCCCACCCCCCTACCCCGGGACACTCTCCCGCCCGTCCCCCTACCCCGGGACACTCTCCCCCCGCCCCCCTACCCCGGGACACTCTCCCCCCACCCCCCTACCCCGGGACACTCTCCCCCCGCCCGCCCCCCTACCCCGGGACACTCTCCCCCCGCCCGCCCCCCTACCCCGGGACACTCTCCCGCCCGTCCCCCTACCCCGGGACACTCTCCCCCCGCCCGTCCCCCTACCCCGGGACACTCTCCCCCCCCTCCCGCCCCCCTACCCCGGGACACTCTCCCCCCACCCCCCTACCCCGGGACACTCTCCCCCCCGCCCCCCTACCCCGGGACACTCTCCCCCCCGCCCCCCTACCCCGGGACACTCTCCCCCCCGCCCCCCTACCCCGGGACACTCTCCCCCCGCCCGTCCCCCTACCCCGGGACACTCTCCCCCCGCCCGCCCCCCTACCCCGGGACACTCTCCCCCCGCCCGCCCCCCTACCCCGGGACACTCTCCCCCCCGCCCCCCTACCCCGGGACACTCTCCCCCCCGCCCCCCTACCCCGGGACACTCTCCCCCCGCCCGCCCCCCTACCCCGGGACACTCTCCCCCCGCCCCCCTACCCCGGGACACTCTCCCCCCGCCCCCCTACCCCGGGACACTCTCCCCCCGCCCCCCTACCCTGGGACACTCTCCCCCCGCCCCCCTACCCCGGGACACTCTCCCCCCGCCCCCCTACCCCGGGACACTCTCCCCCCCGCCCGTCCCCCTACCCCGGGACACTCTCCCCCGGCCCCCCTACCCCGGGACACTCTCCCCCCCGCCCCCCTACCCCGGGACACACTCCCCCCGCCCCCCTACCCTGGGACACACTCCCCCCGCCCCCCTACCCCGGGACACTCTCCCCCCCGCCCCCCTACCCCGGGACACTCTCCCCCCCGCCCCCCTACCCCGGGACACTCTCCCCCCGCCCCCCTACCCCGGGACACTCTCCCCCCGCCCGCCCCCCTACCCCGGGACACTCTCCCCCGCCCGCCCCCCTACCCACCAAACATGGTGCCCATGTTGAATGAACTCACCCCTCTGGCAGTGCCATGTGAGCGTGTTCATCCCAGGCTGTGTTGAGTATGTGAGCGTGTTCATCCCAGGCTGTGTTGAGTATGTCCTGGCCTTTATTCTCTAGCAGTCTCTAGAAGCCTTACTATCTATATAAATCCCCCCTTATTCCTAACGCTACTGAAACGCTCACTAGATATTTACCACAACAACAACAACGACGACAATCACACCAGTCATACTGCTTCACGTCAGCCGGACCGGGGGTGCCACGCCCTCTCAGGTGTGAAGCGAGGCCAGGAAAGCCATGTCACACGGCGAGAGGGGGCGGAGTCAAGACGGCGGGCGGATTTAAACAGGCTGTCACTCACGTTGTAGAGACCCAGGTCCGTGGCCAGGGAATGGCTGATGTGCTGCAGCTGGGGAAGCCCACTCTGTTGACGCTCTTGCTGCTGCTGGTGGTGTTGTTGTTGTTGTTGTTGTTGGTGTTGTTGTTGCTCTGTAGACTGCTGCTGCTGATCTTGCGTCTGCAGACACTGAGAGTTCTGTGCGCTCTGCTCCAGGGAGCGCTGGGATTTGATCTGGGAAGCGTTGACCTGCGATGACTGCTGCCTCTGCTGCTGCCGGACACAGGAAGTGAACGGAACTCTGTCAGTCTGCCGTCTTCTCCCAGGTCCTAAAGCCTACCACATTATTGTAACCAAATAATAACTTTTCTCTTTGGTGTGTTTGTATTTTGTCATTTTATAAAATTCAATAAAGAAAAAGTAGGAGCACCCGCACACTGTCTCACTTGCTCAAAACTTTACTGTAGAAAAAACATTTCGGTCGTGTTTCCTTTGACCTTCGACCTTACTTTTTCTCAACTGTGCGTCTGCTCCACCTATGCACCCGTCACTCAGACGTTCATTCAGGTGTGCAAGAGACTCTTTTCCTATGAAATTCAATAAAATCTTTCAATTATAAAAAAATAAATAAAAATAAATAAACACACCACCTGACCACACAAGACCACATGAAAACACTTAAAACGCTTGAAAAGATCACAGGACGCACCGAGGCGCGTCGCCCAAACGAGCTAGATGGCTCCGCCCAAAGGCACGACAGCTGTTCGTAGCACGAGAACTAAAAACCAGCTACAACCAGCTAAAACCAGCTAAAACTAGCTAAAACCAGCTAAAACTAGCTAAAACCAGCTAAAACCAGCTAAAACCAGCTAAAACTAGCTAAAACCAGCTAAAACTAGCTAAAACCAGCTAAAACCAGCTAAAACTAGCTAAAACCAGCTAAAACCAGCTAAAACTAGCTAAAACCAGCTAAAACTAGCTAAAACCAGCTAAAACCAGCTAAAACCAGCTAAAACTAGCTAAAACCAGCTAAAACCAGCTAAAACCAGCTAAAACCAGCGACCTTAAAGTTCCCGCTTCATCACTTCCCCACGCCTACTCCGTGCTCTGAGCCCAGACGCCCCGGCAGGGTGAGCCTACCGTCCCCAGCTGCTGCAGGTGCTGGTTGTGGGCGTTGTGGAGGTTGTGCAGGTGGAGCTGCTGCAGGGCCTGGGCCTGCTGGGCCTGCTGGGTCTGGACCTGCTGGAGCGGGGCGCTGGGCCGGGCCAGGTGGCGCTGGTGCAGTGGGGGGTGGTGGTGGTGTTGGTGGGGCTGCTGCCCGCCCTGGGAGGAGGAGGAGGAGGCCATGCCGGCCTGCTGGGCCTGGTGGGACCCGGGTTGGCTGAAGGGGTACGGGGGCAGCCGCTGGTCCATGGGCAGCTTGCTGGTGTCCAGAGGAACGCCCTGGAGGAGGGGAGAACGGCGGCTCCGATTATCGTCTGACCGGCGAGAAGGTGGGCTAGATGTCGGGTTACGGTGGACGCCTGTAAATATGGCGGCGTTTCTGTACGAGTAAATACTAACGAAGACTGAAGAAGTATGATGAATAAGAACAATCCGTGACCCCTGGGATATTCCTGAGAACATGGGTTTGTTTAAACTGCATCTCATCTGACATGTTTACACTTCAGCTCCTATTAGGAGTAACGCCGTGATATTGATTTAGATTTTTTAGATTTATTTATTTATTGTATAACAGAGAACAACAATAACAGAAAGTAAAGAGATTGTGCAGGTGAACGTCTAGAAAAGGGCTTATAAAATCCATGTCCCCTCTAAATCATAAGGTCATAGAAATAATATCATATAATAATATAAGGTAGGATGCTGTGCCCCATCTGCTAAGTGCATAAGACAATCAAACAGCAAATTTAAACTTCATCAGTAATCCATCCCTATCCCCCGCCCTCCCAGGCCACGCCCCCTCCGAGGCCCCGCCCCCTCCGGTGCGTTACCTGTGTTATTGATGACAAGGTGGGCGAGATGGTCGGGGAGAACTGTTTGGAATGGTGCCTCCGTGACTCCCCCCCCATGGGCACGATCAGGGGGGACAGCTGGGCCCGGCGCCGTGGCGATGTGCTGAGCGGCGCCTGGCCCTGGCCGGCGAGCAGCGGCGAGTAGGAGGCGGGGCATGAGCCGGACCCGCCCACTCCCCCGCCGCCGTAGCCGGGGTTACCGCCCGCCGACTGCAGCGATTGGCCGCTGAGCGAGGAGCTGCTGAGCGAGGAGTGCAGGGATTGGCTGCTGAGGGACGACTGCAGCGAGGGGGAGGAGCCGAGCGAGGACTGGATGGAGGGGTTGCTAAGCGACGAGTGCAGGGAGGCGGAGCTGAGGGAGTTGGGGAAGGAGTGGCTGCTCAGAGACGATTGGATGTTGGGGTTGCTTAGCGAGGACTGCAGGGAGGGGTTACTGAGGGTACCCTGTAGAGACGCCAGGAGCCCTGGGAGCGGGAAACAGACACGACAACGTAAACATGTGCTCAGCCTCTCACGGAGATCAGCTTCCTAACGCTGGTTGACTGAACACACCGTGGGAGGACAGGGATCACACCACTGAGGAGGCGTTGAGATGCTTAACGCCGCTGTGCTAATTGCTGTGAGTCAGCACGTTTTCTCCACACATAGAAACACTACTTTATAGTTCCTCTCCTGCTGGTTAAAGCAGGGCTGCTGCTGCTACTGTTTGTAGGTAAATATCCTCTCTGAGAGAGAGGAGTGTGTGTTAAATATCCTACTACCTCACATCTCTCTGAGAGAGAGGAGTGTGTGTTAAATATCCTACTACCTCACATCTCTCTGAGAGAGAGGAGTGTGTGTTAAATATCCTACTACCTCACATCTCTCTGAGAGAGAGGAGTGTGTGTTAAATATCCTACTACCTCACATCTCTCTGAGAGAGAGGAGTGTGTGTTAAATATCCTACTACCTCACATCTCTCTGAGAGAGAGGAGTGTGTGTTGAAGAGATCGCGCGGCGTTCTTCCCATGCTGATAGCGATCGGGTGAGATTGGGGCCGAGGCGAACGCGAGCTGACGCCCCCACAGAGGCCCTGCTATCACGGGGATCATCTCACTAGTCTGGGGCCACTTCCTCTTCACATCTCCTTCCTTCACCACTCCTTCCACAGCTTCTCTAAAGCACTGAGGTGACAAACCTTCAATGAGGTGGAAGTCAATTCTCAGTATCGATCCACCATATTTCTGCCGTTAGTCATGCGATATACAATCGACACATACTGTTATCAGAGCAAATGAAGACTAGGAGACTTGAAGAGGAGACTAGAAGAGGACACCGCCTGAGACTATTGAGATGGACCCCGATGCTAGATTGAGGTTAGCAACATTTGGCAGTGGTGAGGGAGTTTCCTGAGTGGGGTCGGCCAAGTTACCACAGAAAAGATAAAAAGGACAGCTTTTTCCGACGGCACATCCGCCCAGCCAACACCTCTTGTTGACGTCGTTCTGAACCTTTAGCTTACTCCCACCCGAGTGAGTTCCCCTCTCCTTCCACTCAAACCAGCCTCTCTCGTCCTGCTTCCATGTGCTTGTTGAGCGTAAACCTCACAGCTACGGACTAGCGCTGGGTATCCATTCGAATTTCAAGAATCGATTCGATTCCGATTCACAAGGTTCAGAATCGATTATCACGATTTAATTCGATTCGATTCGATATCGATTCGGTTAGTGTTACTAAAACCTGTTTTTTTTAGCTGTAACCTTAATTACATGACTGCAAAGTTATGCAACACATCAATACTAGGGCTGGTTATCGATACTGATTTCCAAAAATGAATGAATGAATCATTGAGCTAATTAATTAACTATTCATTCCTTAATTTATTCATTCATTCATTAAATAAAAGATCGATTTTATATATATTTTACATCGAATAAGCACAATCACAACAGACGCCTTTTCACCGTAGGTAAACAGACCCCAGACCAGCTCAGTGGCCTTCTAGAGCGTCCCCCCTGAGACTGGGAGGTCGGGGGTTCGATCCCCGGCTGAGTCATACCAAACACTATAAAAAAATGGTACCCGATCAAGGGTTGGCACTCAGCATCAAGGGTTGGATTGGGGGTGAGTCCCTGTGACGTACTAGCGTCATGTCCAGGGGGTGGACTTCATCAAGCTGCCTCACGCTAAGGAGATAGGCTCCTCCCCTATAGGTCACCAGGCTCCTCCCCTATGGGCCACCAGGCTCCTCCCCTATGGACCACCAGGCTCCTCCCCTATAGGCCACCAGGCTCCTCCCCTATAGGCCACCAGGCTCCAGAACCACTGGTTGTCAAGGCTACCTACTTAAACACTCAAGTAAATGGTAACTGCACTTATATAGCGCCTTTCCACCTTAGTGGACGAAGAGCTTCACAATGGCCTCTCGTTCTCACACACCAATGGCGGCTAGCTGCCCCCCCCCGCCCCCCAGCGTACCTGGCGAGTGGTGGAAGGCGTTGCCGGCGTTGAGGCCCAGCTGGGTGAGGGTGGAGGCCAGGTTGCCCGTGCTGCCCCCGGCGCTCAGGGAGGAGGGGTATCCGGGCTCCTCGGGGTCCAGCGGGGTGGGCAGCGGCGAGGGGAAGTGCAGGCTGGACAGGTCCGGCAGGGACCCGCCCGTGCTCAGCGCTGACGGGACGTGGGGCGTACTGGACTGCTGGTCCGGGGAGGGGAAGATACTGAGACAGGGAGGGAGGGAGGGAGAGAAGGAGGGAGAGAGAGAGAGAGAGAGAGAGAGAGGGAGGGAGGGAGAGATAGACAGTGAGGAAGGGAGGGAGGGAGGGAGAGAGAGGGAGAAAGAGAGAAAGGGGGGGCGGGAGGGAGGGAGAGAGAGAGAGAGGGAGGGAAAAAGAGGGAGGGAGGGAGAGAGAGAGGGGAGAGAGAGTTTGGTTCCGGAGCATGGCACTGAGAGTGTCCTGGTGTAGCCTGGTTGCAGTTGAGCTCAAAAGGATGAACTCCCCACAAGAATGGACCAGAGAGTCTGAGTTCTCTGAATGGACCAGAGAGTCTGAGTTCTCTGAATGGACCAGAGAGTCTGAGTTCTCTGAAGCTCCGCTCATCAGGTGCATGTGGACGGAGAGGTGGACAGACAGGGTGGACAAACAAAGGACAGAGAGGTGGACAGACAGGGTGGACAAACAGAGGACAGAGAGGTGGACAGACAGGGTGGACAAACAGAGGACGGAGAGGTGGACAGACAGGGTGGACAAACAAAGGACAGAGAGGTGGACAGACAGGGTGGACAAACAGAGGACGGAGAAGTGGACAGACAGGGTGGACAAAGAGGACGGAGAGGTGGACAGACAGGGTGGACAAAGAGGACGGCGAGGTGGACAGAGAGGGAAAAACAAAGTGTGCGGGAAGGAGTGAGGGAGCGGAGAGAGAGATTGGTTGAAGGAAGTGAACAAGAACAAAACTGGGAGAAGAATGAAACGCTGTGTGTGTGTGTGTGTGTGTGTGTGTGTGTGTGTGTGTGTGTGTGTGTGTGTGTGTGTGTGTGTGTGTGTGTGTGTGTGTGTGTGTGTGTGTGTGTGTGTGTGTGTGTGTGTGTGTGTGTGTGTGTGTGTGTGTGTGTGTGTGTGTGTGTGTGTGTGTGTGTGTGTGTGTGTGTGTGTGTGTGTGTGTGTGTGTGTGTGTGTGTGTGTGTGTGTGTGTGTGTGTGTGTGTGTGTGTGTGTGTGTGTGTGTGTGTGTGTGTGTGTGTGTGTGTGTGTGTGTGTGTGTGTGTGTGTGTGTGTGTGTGTGTGTGTGTGTGTGTGTGTGTGTGTGTGTGTGTGTGTGTGTGTGTGTGTGTGTGTGTGTGTGTGTGTGTGTGTGTGTGTGTGTGTGTGTGTGTGTGTGTGTGTGTGTGTGTGTGTGTGTGTGTGTGTGTGTGTGTGTGTGTGTGTGTGTGTGTGTGTGTGTGTGTGTGTGTGTGTGTGTGTGTGTGTGTGTGTGTGTGTGTGTGTGTGTGTGTGTGTGTGTGTGTGTGTGTGTGTGTGTGTGTGTGTGTGTGTGTGTGTGTGTGTGTGTGTAGACACCTCAGTGGCCCAGGGCTAAACTGGCTCACAGCCAAGCCAACCTTGACAGCCAACCTCAGTTTCAGGACAACAGAGGCAGACAAGAAGGGGAGAGAACACAGACATACTATACTATACCACTATACTAATGCATATTACTATACCACTATACTAATACATATTACTATACCACTATACTATACCACTATACTAATACATATTACTATACCACTATACTATACCACTATACTAATACATATTACTATACCACTATACTATACCACTATACTAATACATATTACTATACCACTATACTAATACATATTACTATACCACTATACTAATACATATTACTATACCACTATACTAATACATATTACTATACCACTATACTAATACATATTACTATACCACTATACTATACCACTATACTAATACATATTACTATACCACTATACTAATACATATTACTATACCACTATACTAATACATATTACTATACCACTATACTATACCACTATACTAATACATATTACTATACCACTATACTAATACATATTACTATACCACTATACTAATACATATTACTATACCACTATACTAATACATATTACTATACCACTATACTAATACATATTACTATACCACTATACTAATACATATTACTATACCACTATACTATACCACTATACTAATACATATTACTATACCACTATACTAATACATATTACTATACCACTATACTAATACATATTACTATACCACTATACTATACCACTATACTAATACATATTACTATACCACTATACTAATACATATTACTATACCACTATACTAATACATATTACTATACCACTATACTAATACATATTACTATACCACTATACTAATACATATTACTATACCACTATACTAATACATATTACTATACCACTATACTAATACATATTACTATACCACTATACTAATACATATTACTATACCACTATACTATACCACTATACTAATACATATTACTATACCACTATACTAACACATATTACTATACCACTATACTAATACATATTACTATACCACTATACTAATACATATTACTATACCACTATACTAATACATATTACTATACCACTATACTAATACATATTACTATACCACTATACTAATACATATTACTATACCACTATACTATACCACTATACTAATACATATTACTATACCACTATACTAACACATATTACTATACCACTATACTAATACATATTACTATACCACTATACTAATACATATTACTATACCACTATACTAATACATATTACTATACCACTATACTATACCACTATACTAATACATATTACTATACCACTATACTAATACATATTACTATACCACTATACTAATACATATTACTATACCACTATACTAATACATATTACTATACCACTATACTATACCACTATACTAATACATATTACTATACCACTATAGTATACCACTATACTAATACATATTACTATACCACTATACTATACCACTATACTAATACATATTACTATACCACTATACTATACCACTATACTAATACATATTACTATACCACTATACTATACCACTATACTAATACATATTACTATACCACTATACCACTATACTAATACATATTACTATACCACTATACTATACCACTATACTAATACATATTACTATACCACTATACTATACCACTATACTAATACATATTACTATACCACTATACTAATACATATTACTATACCACTATACTAATACATATTACTATACCACTATACTATACCACTATACTAATACATATTACTATACCACTATAGTATACCACTATACTAATACATATTACTATACCACTATACTAATACATATTACTATACCACTATACTAATACATATTACTATACCACTATACTATACCACTATACTAATACATATTACTATACCACTATACTATACCACTATACTAATACATATTACTATACCACTATACTATACTACTATACTAATACATATTACTACACTACTATACTAATACATATGACTATACTACTATACTAATACATATGACTATACTACTATACTAATACATATGACTATACTACTATACTAATACATATTACTACACTACTGTACTGTACTAATACATATTACTACACTACTATACTATACTAATACATATGACTATACTACTATACTAATACATATGACTATACTACTATACTAATACATATGACTATACTACTATACTAATACATATGACTATACTACTATACTAATACATATTAGAGACAAAGCACAGACAGAAAAAGAGAGATAGAGAGGGACTGACATGGGGGATGAGTGGGACTGGGTCTGATCTCGTTACAGAGGTGTGTGTGCGTGTGTGCGTGCGTGTGTGCGTGCGTGTGTGTGTGTGTGTGTGTGCGCGTGTGTGTGTGCGTGCGCGTGTGTGTGTGGGGGGGGTCTGATCTCATTAGAGATGCGTCAAAAACCTACATTTTTAGCACAACATATTAGCAGCAAGCGGACAGTATGAGACTCAATCATCCTTCAGGGACAAAACCAGCTCATAGATTTGAAGAGGTCAGGCTCATAGAGGTCAGGCTCAGAGGTCAGGCTCAGAGGTCAGGCTCATAGAGGTCAGGCTCATAGAGGTCAGGCTCAGAGGTCAGGCTCAGAGGTCAGGCTCAGAGGTCAGGCTCAGAGGTCAGGCTCAGAGGTCAGGCTCAGAGGTCAGGCTCAGAGGTCAGGCTCAGAGGTCAGGCTCAGAGGTCAGGCTCAGAGGTCAGGCTCAGAGGTCAGGCTCAGAGGTCAGGCTCAGAGGTCAGGCTCAGAGGTCAGGCTCAGAGGTCAGGCTCAGAGGTCAGGCTCAGAGGTCAGGCTCAGAGGTCAGGCTCAGAGGTCAGGCTTACTTGATACCAGGAACTTCACAGGACTTGGGTCGAGAAGAGAGCAGGGGCAACTGCGGAGGAGACGGGACAGGGATCAGTATCAGGGTTCAAAGGTCAATGTTTAAGACTGAACACAACAGAGTTGACATGTCCTGTCTGTAAAACAATGACTGGTGAACACGTCTGTTCTGGGTCCTCACCTTTTTTGTGTCCCAGGGCTTGAGCAGTTTGCCCTCATCTAGAACGTTCTCTTCGATAGGGGGAACCGGGTAGGGGAACACTGAGGGAGACACACATGAGGAGATGAGATCTTTCGATAGGG